>NC_062572.1:54368878-54651378 GCF_022837055.1 Prionailurus viverrinus
GATAATAATTTTCATACTTTGCAATTCTGAAAAAATTGAAATAGAAGTTGAAAATTTCCTATTTAGAGAGAAATAAACACAAGGGTTTACACCAACTTTAATGACTCTAAGTGCAAGTTAAAACTTAATAAATGCAACTGGCCTTCAAATACACTAAGTTTTTAGATAGGTATTTTACTATGTCTTAAGTATATTGACATATTAAACTTAATATATAAGTGTCTGTCTTTTTAGAAGTGTTTTAGGGTTTTAGAGAAAAGTAATTCAAATTATCCTGATCTTTCACTTACAAATCATATGTAACGATTGAGGCCAGAGCCAAAATGAGGCAGAGCTCTGCCTGAGTCGTTGTTTGTTGGACAGGGAAATTGCTTAAATCTGAAGAAGAGACTAATGGAAACTGCTACCCACTAATTTGTCCCCAAATGCCTGCAATTTCTTCTTGCTATGGGAGAATGCATTTATATCACTTCTTCTTCTTCTTCTTTTTTTTTTTTTTTTTTTTTTTTTTTTAGTGTTAGCATGAAACATCAAACAGGAACTCATTTTACGGAGGAAAGAAATTCTTTGCTGTTATCATCGGCCTATTTATTCTCATATCTCAAAGCAAATATACCATCTTAAGACTTTCAAAAACACTTGAGGGGCACCTGGGTGGCTCAGTCGGTTAAGCTTCCTTGGCTCAGGTCATGATCTCACTGTCTGTGAGTTCGAGCCCCACGTTGGGCTCTGGAGCCCGCTTCAGATTCTCTGTCTCTCTCTCTCTGCCCCTCCCCTGCTCATGCTCTCTCTCTCTCTCTCTCTCTCTCTCTCTCTCTCTCTCTCTGTCTCTCCCAAAAATAAATAAAGATTTTTTAAAAGATAAAAAATAAATAAAAATAAAAACACTCGAAAATCTCCCATTTAGGATTAGAATGTGAAGGAGCAAATATTCTGAAACTTATCAGATACTTCCTGTTTCATATCCTTTCTTCACTCCAAAACATTTTTTTTTTCTATTCCATCTATGACTAGTCAGATCCTGAAACTATCGTCAAAAGTTTAAGTATCATACCTTACTGTTGAATATCACTGAACAGCATTAGAGTATCTCTAGCTTTTCAGGCACAAGATTTACTAAGAAAGCCTAAATTTCCAACGCTCACTCCTCCTGGGTTCAATGTCCTAGCTCATATGATAATGAGTATCTGCGTAGGTGAAGAATGAAAAAGAGGTTAAAAAATAAAAGAAATTAAAAAGAAGGAAAGCATAACCGAAAAGTAAAAACAAAATGAAAAGGAGTCCACAGTATCATCATGAGACCTGAGAGTTAAGAAAGATCCATCTGCTGTCCAGAATGATAAAATAATTCTAATGACTCACAAGACTTGTTTGATTTTTTTTTAATTGTTTTTTTCAATGTTTATTTATTTTTGGGACAGAGAGAGACAGAGCATGAACGGGGGAGGGGCAGAGAGAGAGGGAGACACAGAATCGGAAACAGGCTCCAGGCTCTGAGCCATCAGCCCAGAGCCCGACGCGGGGCTCGAACTCCCGGACCGCGAGATCGTGACCTGGCTGAAGTCGGACGCTTAACCGACTGCGCCACCCAGGCGCCCCTTGTTTGATTTTTTTAAGTGATTGGATAATATGAATTATAAAGCACTTAGTTAAAAATTAACTGTTGTGATTATATTGTTTTCTTATAGGTGGTGGTGGAAGTTAACAGTGAATTTCGAATCCAGGTAATATACAGCAAATCTATTTTTTTTCCAAATTAAAAATTGAGAAAATGGTTTGGGAGTCACAACATATTTTCCAAAGAAAATTCACCCGTATAAGTAAAATGAATGTTATGCTAAAATTAATAGAGTATCAAAAAATTTTCCCAGTTAAACATCCTCTCTGACATTACAATACCCTCTCCTCCAAAACCTTCAGTGGAATGAGAATTCTGAATAAAAGTTAATAGATACTACTACTTTATCCTGCCCATTCAAGGTAAGAGATTACAACACCAAAAATGGCACCATCAAGTGGCATTCAATCAGGAGGCAAAAACGTGAATGGATCAAGTTCGCTGCAGCCTGTCGTGAAGGTGAAGACAATTCAAAGAGGAACCCAATTGCCAAAGTAAGTATCCACCCCAAAGCATAGAATCGAAAGTCAGAATGGATGGGGTGGTTAAAGCTCAAAAGAAAATGCCTTTTAAATATTTTATGAATATAAATCACCAAGAAGTTATAACACAAAACAGAATTATAGTCACTTAGATTATGAAAACTGAACCACTAAAAGGATAAATTAAGAAATTTAGGCACATGGGTAAACAAACATTGACTAACCTCATTGGTAAAATAAATACAAGTGACCATATGTTATCCCAAATTCTAGGTAGAAAAATATAGTGATTTAAATTTTTTTTAACATTTTTTATTTATTTTTGAGAGGCAGAGAGAGGCAGAGCATGAGCAGGGGTGGGGCAGAGAGAGAGGGAGACAGAATCGGAAGCAGGCTCCAGGCTCTGAGTTGTCAGCACAGAGCCCCAAGCGGGGTTTAAACCCATGAACCATGAGATCATGACTTGAGCCAAAATCAGTCACTTAACTGACTGAGCCACAATGCGCCCCCAAAAATACAGTGATTTAAATAATGAATTTAACACTCAGCATACTCAGAGGGACTATTTCAATGTGTATTCTTTCTGCCTTGATTGATTAGAATTGAATACCTACTTTTGGCTTTTTAAGTAAGAATTCACAATGCACTCTCTTTCATATTCTCTTGTATATCTTCCTTTGTACAAAGACACACACACACACACACACACTCATAAATACATCCCCACACACAGATTCACAGACAAAAATATATATACATACATAAACACATATACAAATATACACACATTCAGATAGATATACAGACTCCCCAGTTAGAGTTGCATAGAGTCCTATAATATTTTATTTCAAAGAAAGAATCCCAGTTTCTACAAGTCATTTATTTGGGATGATCTCCTTACTTTTCTGATATCACATCCTCCCCATTTTCAGAATTAAGAACTTCTACAAAGCGTCAGGTAACTCTTGTTACCTACATAAATTTACTTCAAATTCTCTTCTGAAACTTTACATTTAAAAAACATTTTGAACCAGGAGACCAAAGTTATATGATGACAGCATTGCTAAACTCCTTGAGAGGGCAAGGAGTTCCCTACTCTAGAGCCAGTGCTAGCACAGAACCTGAAAATAACACAGACAATTGTAAATGTTGAATGAATGAATGAATGAATGAATGAATGGTGACTGCATAGTCCTGCATTTATTAAGGTGATATTTTATTATTTTCTTATTTGGTAGAAATGGAATTGAATTTCTTTTATTACACTGCCAGTTATTATGGAAAATACTATAGCTATAACTAGAAAAATATCTATTTCCAGCATTTCCCAAAAGAAAACAGGTACTCGCATTCAATAGTTCTTGGGAAAGATGGCTGTTGTTTATCAAACATAACACTTTTCTATTTGCTCTCTGTAATATTTTCACCTGTGCTCTCTCTGCAGATTCACTCAGATTGTGCTGCAAACCAGCAAGTTACATACCGCATCTCTGGAGTAGGAATTGATCAGCCACCTTATGGAATCTTCATTATTAATCAAAAAACTGGTGAAATTAATATAACATCCATAGTTGATCGAGAGGTCACCCCTTTTTTCATTGTAAGTGGGCTCCATGTAATACATATGTTCAGGCTCAAATTATTTTTGGAATACCTTAAGCTCAGATCATTTGATTTGATTTCAGGAATCCCAATATGAGACATTTTTGATTGTCTCAATTCATGAGCATCTCATGACCCAACGGAACCAAAGTAAGATTAGGAGAAATGCCTTTATAAAATGCCTTACCAAAAATGTTAGCTTCTGGTCTGTCTCCAGTGGCAAGCTAGAATATTTGTTTGGGAGGGCAAGTACCTAACTCTTACTCCTTTTTTAAAAATATTTTTAAAATATTTTTATTTATTCTTGAGAGAGAGCAAGACAGAATGAGAGCAGGGGAGGGACAGAGAGAGAGGGAGACACAGAATCCAAAGCAGGCTCCAGGCTCTGGGCTGTCAGCACAGAGCCCGACGCGGGATTGAACTCACAAACCATGAGATCATGACCTGAGCCTGAGTCAGACGCTTAACTGACCGAGCCACCCAGGTGCCCCCTTATTTCTTTTTCTTTAATTCAGTTGAGAATAATTGCTTCTCTTTAACTCCGATCCTGAGAGATTATTTTTGAGTTACTAAGGGAGCCTTTTCTGAATAAACATACTTTATTATAAATTCACATTGCTCAGTCTCACCTGAGCTCAGAACGTGCTTTGGAAATACTCTAATCCATCCTTAACTGAATCACACTTCCATTCTTGAGAGTGGCTGAGACAAAAGTCCAAACCCTCAGCCTCATTTGCACTTTAAGCAGCTGACCTGATGACCAACTTCTCTAAAAAGTGTGAAGCCTTCGGTCAAACATTCCCACAATTAATTCTCTCTCCCCCAGCTCAGAAATGTTCAGCATTAAATCCAAAAATAAAATTAATTTTCTGCTTTTTCCCCAGAGTTTAGCCCCAAGATATCCATTGTTCCATAATTATCTGTTTCTTCAAGAACCTTATTCTATCAACTTTGTTTTCATCTCTCTTCTGCTTTCTCCATTGGCTGCTTCCATGTCCATTTATCATCATGATCAACACTTGTTAATACTTAAAATAAAAAGGAAATAAAGAAAACCTTCCTTGATCTTGTAAGCTCGCTCGGTTAAAGGCCCTTCAATCCAGGGGTGCCTGGGGTCCAACTTCATTTCTGCTCAGGTCATGATTTCACGGCTTGTGAGATCGAGACCCACAAGGGGCTCTGTGCTGTCAGTGCTGAGACTGCTTGGGATTCTCTCTCTCCCTCTGTATGCCCCTCCCCCACTCATGCTCCCTTGCACTCTGTCTCTCTCTCAAATAAATAAATAAACATTAAAAAATCCCCATCAACCCACATGCCCAAACACCTTCAAATAGTAATGGATGTTTGTGCTTTCAGTCACGCTGCCTGTTTGTACTCCTTGAGCTATTTCAATTCCCTAGCCTTCTATTCCAAATCTATACTGTGCCTTACCTCTGACAATGTTTACTCACAAAACCTCTGAGTCACCATGCCAACCTATTAGCTTTTCTTGAAGCACAATGCATTTTTATATGATATACCACATGGGTAAAATAGCATCCATTATACTTATGTACACATCATATATGAATAATAACAATAACAGCAGCAACAATAATAATACAGACACCCACATAGTCACCACTTAAGCTTACCGAATACTCCCTTTCTTTGATGCCTCCTTTACCCCATCCTCAAAGCCAATAGCCCTGACTCCTAATTTCAAATAATGCATTTTCATTACTCTGCTTCTTTCCTCACATAAAACCCTTTGCCTGGAACATCTTGCCAATTCCCAGTTCCACTTGCTGAAATTCTCCTTCAAGATCTCTCTCAATAATTACATCCCCTATAATGTTACAGTATGCTAAGCCTTCTTCTAAATAACGTATCACGTTACCTTTTCTCAAATGGTATTTTGAGTTTGTGTTTGCCTCCCCTTATTGATTCTAAGTACTGCTTGCATCTACCTTCCGTAGCAAATAATAGGTCTTATTTTTTTTTTTTTTTTGGTTACCCACAACACCTAGCATAGTGTCCAAACAAAATAAAAACTTAATAAGTATCTGTTGCGCCAAATAATTATTCTTATCTTCTCCCCTAGATCTATTGCCGGGCTCTGAATTCCCTGGGTCAAGATTTAGAGAGGCCTCTCGAGCTCCGAGTCAGGGTTTTGGATATAAATGACAACCCTCCAGTATTTTCTATGTCTACTTTTCTGGGACAAATAGAAGAAAATTCTAATGCAAGTAAGTAATTCATTTTATGAAGTAAACAAGAATATACTGACTTCCAGATCACTCTTCACAGCCAAGCAACGAGAGGCCAAACTATGTGAAGGTACTACGTCATCATGAATGTAAAAGATTAAGTATAGAAAAGCAACCAGAACAGAAAAGCACGAAAAGTCTCCATAATGGCTTCCCTTTAACTATGGAAGTAGCTCCAATCTGGCACACACAAGGAACAACTCCAAAGAAATGAGAAGGGTCTTCTCATGTAACTCACGCACCAGCTCAGTTGTAGACCCCTCGGGAGAAATCCCAAAAATACTTTGTACGGTGGTGGCAAGGGCACTGGGAGAATTTAGCCTCCCAGCCCAGCTGTTCTGAAGGGCAAATCTCATCCACTTCTGTTCATGCTGCCTTTTTTTTTTTTTTTTGTTAACCTACTTTCAAGTCGTTAGTAGAAATCACTTCCAGGCCATCTATTTTGTGACCACAATCTTCAAGAGTTTTTGTTGACAGTAAATAAACACAAAGCAAAACTTGTTTTCCCTTTTTATATATGATGTCATAAATATAGGTTTTCCTTGCTTTTTACTCAAATTACTTATTTTATGTATTTGGAATGTACTATAACCTTAACTTTGTTTGGCTCCCCCATGCATAGTGAAAGCTGATGGTCCCAAGTGGTGTTAGTTAAGGGGCACCAGAAAACCTACAAACTTGGTAGAGCATTTATTTGTAAGAGTTTTGACTATCTGAAGGTATAATGTCCTCCTCATGGATTACTGTAAATGGCAACATTTTAACTGCCAAATATTGAGTCACTTGGGAAAATTAACTGTCTAGCACACCAGGGAAGATTGTCCTAAATATATTTAAAACAGCAGTGATGATTTCTCATTTAAATTCAAAACTTCATCTCACCATAGTTACTTTTGACCTTTGAGTGGTATAATTTACTATAAATTCCAAAAATCCTTACAGTGTACTTTTATTTATTAAAATACTAAACGTATACTTTGAATAGGTATCCCTTGTAAAATATCACTCTAAAAATGTTTGTTGTAAAAATTCACACAATATAGAAAAGAAAAATGGAATAGAAATCCACTGTTTGTTTTCCTTAGTACCATACTTGAGAGGCAAGTGCGTGTGTGTGCACACAGTGAGAAGGGAGCTATCTCTTGCATTTGTGTTTACAGACAAGGCACTTGTGCTAAAAAAGACTGAGTGTAAAGAAGAATTCTAGCTCATGAACACTGGCAGCTTTTCCTTCTCTAGTGTCCTTCATCAAAACTGTTTATAAGATTCACGGAAAAGATAAGGGATAAGACAAAGTATGTAGTTAAGCATCTCTTTAAACCTATTTGTTACCTACCGCTTCACTAAGGACCATGCAAAACAGAACTCAGCCAATGGGAACTTCCTATAATTTTTTCTCATTAAACTGTTTAATTCTCTCATGAGCTCAATGAACACAGTACTATTATCTTCCCCATTTGTAGGGGTGGACACTGAAGCCAAGATTATATAGCTAGTAAGTTCTATAGTTGGGAAAAAGTTGGTCTGGCCTTGATATCATTTGTTTCACCACAGTAGGCTTTAAAAAAAGGATAATACTAGAACATGAAAAGGAAACACAGAATAAAACATATCTTTGTTTTCTAACTGTCAGAAATGTGTAAGTTCCTGGGAAAATGTGATCTTTTTGTACAGGCAAAAGTTTAGAAAGGAGCTAAGCTGTTGAAGTAGACAGGGAAAATGGTAGAGCATACCTTATATGGACCAACCAACTTTACCACTTGTTAAAAAAGCAATATACTGTATTATAACAAAAATGCAAACTGTCCATTTCCAACAAATTTTTCTTGAATTCTAGATACACTGGTGATGAGACTCAATGCTACTGATGCAGATGAACCAAATAATTTGAACTCAAAAATAGCCTTCAAGATCATAAGACAGGAACCTTCTGATTCACCAATGTTTATTATCAATAGAAACACTGGAGAAATTCGAACAATGAATAATTTTCTAGACAGAGAGGTAATATTCTTTTTCTTTGATTGGTTTGTTAGTTTCCAAGAAAGTGACTCTAAAAGCAAGAGTATCTAAGAAAGAAAAAGAAAGCAGTGCGTTTAAATTTTCACATAATGGTAATGGTATAACAAATATCTTCAAAATGAAAAAATGAGAATTCCACAAATACATTTTAAACTGTCACTTTTCATTCAATCCTACCTAAGAATTACCTCAATTTAAGACAATAGATTCTGAAAGTACATGAGAATATCCATAAGGCAGAGGCAAAGGCTCTATTTTTTTCTATTTTTTAACGTTTATTTATTTTTGAGGGACAGAGCATGAGTGGGGGAGGGGCAGAGAGAGAGGGAGACACAGAATCCAAAGCAGGCTCCAGGCTCTGAGCTGTCAGCACGAAGCCTGACACGGGGCTTGAACTCACAAACTGCGAAATCATGACCTGAGCCAAACTCGGATGCTTAATTGACTGAGTCATCCAGGCACCCCTAAAAGCTCTATTTTTTTAATGTGTTCTTTAATGAAATAGATTTAAGAAACAATTGCTATTACATCCCCCATCTTGGCGAGTCACAGTGCATGAACATGGTAGAAGTCCTAAGAATTCCTACAAGCTAAGAAACTTGTTTATCTTTCTTTTAGCCCAGAATATCCTAAGCTCATCTGACAACAGAACTCTTCTTTTTCCTTCCTATCTCACCTACTGACAGACCACTGATTACTTTGGGAAATGAATCACAGAATCAGTATGATGGAAAGGAATTGAGTAACATCCAGACCAACCTTCTCATTTACCAATAAGAAAATAATTAGTGATTGTTAGCAAGTTAGAATCAAGTTAGAATTTATTAATGCCATGTGGTCTGATTATTTAATATAAAAGTATCAACATTTTCATCTTTTAAAAAATACTGATAGGATTTACCAGGTGTGTATGTATTTGGGGGATATAAATGAAGAAGTTTTATTTTTGAATGGATAGTTAATCAAATTTTAGTTTAATTATTATAGTTATTTTGAAATGATGATTCCCCTATTAATGACTCCTACATTTAGGATAAATGAGATTATTTTCACACTGTTTAATGATCCCAAAACTATCAGTTCCTAAGTCACCTGTATCTCCTTTTTCACTTGTTTGAAAACAACCATCAGAAGAAATTAACTATTAACATTTTCTCTCTTAAACTTCCTTAAAGAGCCCAATGGAATTCCTTTAATGTCACAAGACTTTTAGTGGTGAAGAGCCCTAAATATTAAAGGAACTTTAACACTTGTTAAAAAAGCAATATACTCTGGCAGGCCACCAGAGCAGATATTTTTAACGTAGAGACCACGGAGAGCCCTCATGATGTCGCTAACTATGAATCCTATAAAACGATATCCACAATTTTGAATGAGGATGTGTGTATGCATGTGTCTGGAAAAGGCTTCACGGTTTTTTCTAGCTTGTAAAAATTTAAGCACCATTGAGTAGAATCAAGAAGACGGATCATCAATAACGCCACTGCTTCCACCTACCACTCCCACCTCCCAGAAATGCAAATCATTTCTTATGTCTTTATTCTTCTTGCACATTCCATGGCTGATTATTTACGGTTTGGAATTTTCATGCCATTAATTCTTGGTAAACCTTAATCTCTCTCCTCCTGACCATTTTGGTCATTTTATAAACTTTTGGTCACTTTATAAGCTTTTTCAACCCTGGACATATAATAAGGAATGAGGCCTTTAAAAGCGTTGTTTCTTTTAAATGACACTGGATAAGCATTGCTGGAAATAGAAGTACCAACTGCTTGGGGCGCCTGGGTGGCTCAGTCGGTTGAGTGTCTGACTTCGGCTCAGGTCATGATCTCACAGTCCCTGAGTTCGAGCCCCGCGTCGGGCTCTGTGCTGACAGCTCAGAGCCTGGAGCCTGCTTCGGATTCTGTGTCTCCCTCTCTCTCTGCCCCTCCCCTGCTCATGCCCTGTCTCTCTCTGTCTCAAAAATAAGAAAGAAAGAAAGAAAGACAGAAAGAAAGAAAGACAGAAAGACAGAAAGAGAGAAGTACCAACTGCTATATTGATTCATTGAGATCTGCAGATTTTCAATATTCTCTGTTACCCTGTTTTAATCATAGATTTACGTTGAACTAACATTCTAAAAGAACTTTGCATGAGGCAGAATCAGGACTGTCTAGATCAACTGTGATATGTTTTGTAATGTGTTTTGATATGTGTGCTTTTAGCAATACAGCCAGTATTCCCTTGCTGTGAGAGGCTCAGACCGAGACGGTGGGGCAGATGGCATGTCAGCAGAGTGTGAATGCAACATTAAAATCCTTGACGTTAATGATAACATCCCGTACATGGAACAGTCTTCAGTAAGTGTTTGTCCTTGGAATTAATAACTTTAACTCTAAAATTTCTTCAAATAATTCTATTCATAGGGACACGTGATAGTTTTAGTCACATAAAACCCAAATGTAAACAAACACGTACATTGTCTTGTGTTTGTGTACATAATACCTGGGCAAAATATATGTACTTGGACAACGAAGCATGAGACTATAAACACAGATCTCTTTTCTAAATAATGAATGACCATAAACATTCTCTGAAAATCTGGTATAGTTCTTCTCTCACTCACACAGTTGGTGTTAAAATTTTTTTCCTTCTTCTTTCAGTATTCTGTTAGTATTGAAGAAAATGCTCTACATTCAAATTTGGCCCAGATTAGAGTAATTGACTTGGACGAAGAGTACTCAGCTAACTGGATAGCAGTCATTTTCTTTATCTCTGGAAATGAAGGAGGTTGGTTTGACATAGAAATGAATGAAAGAACAAATGTGGGAATTTTAAAGGTTGTTAAGGTATGGTATAATTACCCTAAATAATTTAGTTTTTAAGTCTTTTTCAAAATGTTAATCTTAAAATGTTAACATCTCACAAAATTGAGTAAAAGAATAAAATACAGTGTTTTAAAATGATACATGACATAGAGCTTTTTTACCATTTTTCCGCTTATATCACTTTACGAAGCCAGGCATTAAACTTAAACTTGACAGTCTCTTCTATTAATACACTATGCCTTCACAGATCATATAAATTAAGAGAATTCTAAAAATGAATCTTATTTTATACTCACAACAAAGTATGAGTAACCCTTAAGGTTCAGTTTCAGACGTTTGAAGAATATTTTTAAGCAGATTGAACATGGCCTTATAAAAATGTGTCTGTGTCAATAATGTACATTAATTAATATGCACTAAGAATATTTATCATGTAATTAAAAGTTTAGTTCTCCAGTGTGTTTTTATAAAATTAAAATTAAATTACTGTCATTATAGAATTATCACAGTCCCATCTCCCTGTGGCTGCTGACCAAGGCTTATTATGAACACAAATATACTAGAGATTTGGTCCAAGCAACAAAGATTTGGTCCAAGTCAACAGAATTCTCCTATGTCCCCCCTACATTGATGACCCACCACATGTGGAAATTTAATAGAATTTCCTCTAAGATGTGAGAAAAAGAGAATGTGACTCCTGGGGAGCTGATAGTGAAGGTTTCAGCCTGTGCTAGAAGATGGATTGTATGCATTCTTTATGGCAAAACATAGTCATTTTTAAAACTATTTCCTTCTTTCAGAATAGTCCTGGGAAACAGACTTCTAAGAATTCTGTCCCCATAAGAATGTGCGATCATTTATCTCATGTCTTCATAAAGTGTCACTATGCCTGTAGCTTCTATTTCCTGACACAGGATGCAGATGTTTTAGTTTATTCCTCACAGCATCCCTGCAAATTAGGTTATATGCCCATATTACAGATAAATACACTGAGGTTCAGAGACAGTATGTAACCTGTTCGAGTTCTGATAGCTAGTAAGTGGTATGGCTGACATTCAAACATAAGTTTCTCTAGCTATAAGTTCATATTGTCTCCTCTGTTCTATCTAGGATTCCATACTGGGGAAAATGAGTCCTAATCTTTTTCATCCCAAATAACTACATTACTTTTAAAAATTAGTCTATTTATCCTCAATATCTCTATCCATAAAATAGGAATAATGTTGATTTTTCTTCCAGGCATGACATCCTATATTAATTACTTTATTATAATTATGTGTAATATATACGTATACATGATATTATAGACTTTCTTGGAATTACAAATGAAGCCAACATTATAGCAAGGATTAAAAATTGTACTAAATGGAGGGGTGCCTGGGTGGCTCAGTTGGCTAAGCATCCCACTTCAGCCTAAGTCATGATCTCACTGTTCCCTAGTTTGAACCCCATGTCAGGCTGTGCTGACAGCTCAGAGCCTGGAGCCTGTTTCAGATTCTGTGCCTCCCTCCCTCTCTGCCCCTTTCCCACTCATTCTCTCTCTCTCTCTCTCTCTCTCTCTCTCTCTCTCTCTCTCTCTCTCTCTCAAAAACAAATAAACATTAAACAAATTTAAAAAAATGTACTAAGTGGAGAGTTTGATGTATGAATTGATGGTCATCTAAATTACTCCCATATGAAAATTTAGAAAAATACACTTGGAACTTATGGGCATAATGCATAGTTGTTTGTGAATTTCATAAGTGGTGAATTGACACCAACTTTCATAATGAAAATGACTACTTGATTATTTTATAATATGAAATAAATTTTTTCCAGAATATACTGAAGAAAATAAGAATTTTTATTATTTTTATACTGTTTGATTACTAGACTTATTGAAAGAAGTCACATTTACAGAAATAAAATTTCTTCTAAATAGTACTTTATGGATAAAAAGTCAAATGATTGAATGCACTATATATTTGGTCCATACTTTGTAATAAATAAGGCTACTTTAAAAAAATGTTTATTTTTGAGAGAGAGAGAGTATGTATGCATAAGAAGGAGAGGGGCAAAGAAAGAGGGAGAGAGAGAATCCCAAGCAGACCCTGTGAAGTCACAGCAGAGCCCCATGTGGGGTTCGCAGGGCTCAATTCCACAAACCATGTGATCATGACCTGAGCTGAAATCAAGAGTTGAACACTTAACCAACTCAGCCACCCAAGTGCCCCTAGATCTACTTTTTGAGAAAAATGAAATGATAGAAGCTAACATAAACTGACTTTTTGCTACAAAATGCAAAAGACAAAAGACAAAATGCATCTATATATTTTAAGTTTTTAATCTGCTTGATGTATAATTAAAATTCATGTCATATATTACCAACTGTTTTGACAAAGGACCTAGGACAATTGGATTTTTTTCTTGCTATATTTTCATGTGTTTGTATTGAATTAAAGAAAGAATAGAGCATTATGTATATGTATTTATATTTAATTAAAGAAAGAGATGTAAGAGTTTTCTGGCCTATTACCAAAGGATTTGCCTTTCTTCCAAAATGTTTTTTTCTTATAGTAAAACTATTTCACTCTGTCATTTCTAGCCCCTAGATTATGAAGATATGAAGAATCTGCAACTTAGTATTGGTGTCAGAAATAAAGCTGAATTTCATCATTCAGTTATGTCTCAATACAAACTCACAGCAACCGCCATCTCTGTGACTGTGTTAAATGTAATTGAAGGCGCAGTGTTCCGTCCAGGTTCAAAGACATATGTAGTGACTAGCAACATGGGACAAAATTATAAAGTGGGAGACTTTATAGCTACTGACCTTGACACAGGTGTAGCTTCAACAACTGTTAGGTAAGACTGATATTCTCCAAATAACTTTACCATATATTGAACTTAAACACATTGTGTTCTCTTTAGAAATTTTAAGTACCCAAATTAAAATACTTCCTTTATTTTTGAAACCATCATTCAATCATAAAAAGTACTAACTACTGAATTGTTGTTTAATTTAGAGCTTTTAACTTAAGAAAACATAAAAAATTGTGCAAATGTAAGATGTAAAAAAAGTAAAGGTGTAAAATGTGGAAAATATTGGAAGTTTGACATTTCTGTGTTTATGTATTTTATTGACCAATTAGCTGATTACCACATATCATGGTTATTCTCTCAGAAGATCTGATGGACTGATTTTCCCATTGCAGATCGGCCCAGATTGAAATCAATTAGATTTAGTTAGCTCATTTCAGCTACTCTCTTCACTTTATAATCAGCATTGAATAATGATACACTCTCTTTGTACCCCACAGATGTGAGTTCATTGAGGGCGGACCATCCCTCCCCATCCCCTCCCATCTAGTCTTTGAGTTTCACAGTGCCTGAGACAGAGTTATCTAAGCAATGTTTAACAAATATGTAAATGAGAAGGAAATTCAACAGAAGCCCTATAAAGTCATTGTGAATATGAGAAGGGGGAGTAAAAATTGGGAGAGAATGAAACCACAAACTGATGGAGAAGTAACTTAACTTCTTAGGGAAGAGAACAGTTTAGAATTAGAAGCAGCCCAGGGAGTTCCAGGATCTGGGTCTTCCAGGATAGTTCTGATGCTACCAAAACCAAATGAAAATGAGACTTCAAGCATCAAAGATGATTCTGACATCCAAGTGGGCATAAGAGATATTCCATTAGAAATGGCTGCCAGCAATTTATTTTTCTTAAATTTAAACCTTTCCTATTTATTTTTAAAAAAAAAATTTTTTTAGAGAGAGAGAGAGTGGGGGAGAAGATCAGGGGGGAAGAAAAAGAGAGAGAGAGAGAGAGAGAGAGAGAGAGAGAGAGAGAATCTTAAACAGGCTCCACACTCAGCAAGGAGCCTGACTCGGGGCTTGATCCCACACCACCCTGGGTTCATGACCCGAGCCAAAATCAAGAGTTTGATGCTCAACTAGCTGAGCCACCCAGGCACCCCAAACCTTTTCTATTTCTGAATGTGGTGGCACTTCCCTGATAAAAAATAAAGTCTCTAATAATCGAAAATAATATCCAGGGGTTATAACTACTGACTTGAAATATGCGTTTTATAATCAAAATCTCTGTCTCTCTGTTTCTCTTTTAGATAGCTAACATTAATTTGTACTGTTTTCTTCAAATACAGATATGTAATGGGAAATAATCCTGCTAACCTACTTGATATTGACTCAAGAACAGGCATAATTACTTTGAGAAATGCAGTTACCATGGAACAATATAATATGCTTGGGGGGAAATACCAAGGAACAATTCTATCTATAGATGGTAAGAAATCAACTTAACTTTTTTTCCCTTCTAGAGCAAATTATATATACACTTAAATATTAAAATTTTAATTGTTATATTTTGAAATAATCCTTTCCCAACAGAAAAATCATACTGGCTATTATAGATTCAAATTTTTAATAATATGAGAAACAGTGTAACTCAGTGGCTAAGCCCATGAGCTCTGGAGTGAGACTGGATTGGTATCTTTCAACATCCCTTAGTAGCAATAAGATTTTAAAGAAGTTACTTAACCCATTTATTCCTCAGTCTTTTCTTCTGTAAAATGGGACACTAACATTATGGGTCTAGAGATACTAAAAGAATTATTAACATGTAAAGCACTTAGAAAAGTGCTGACATTCAATAGATATTAGTTCTTATTCATTTCAAACGAAAATTTTAACTTGTATTCTTAAATTACTTTCAAATAATTAGTCCAAAAGAAAAGTTGACATGACTTTACATAATTTTTTTGGAAAGGTGATATACAACTTCATGTGAACAATTTGGAAGTAGCATGCTTATATTACTTTGCCAAACCAACAGAATTAAAATTAGGTTGGCCACAAGAGGAGAGAAGTCCGAGACTAATTCCACTAAGCAATATTTGCTAATTCAGTTCCTCTTCTTGACTTTCTATTTCTCCCCTTTTCTCTCTCTCTTGTCTCTTTTGATTGTCTTAGACAGGGGTTGACAATTTCCACTTGCTTTACAGATTAAAAACAAATGAAATAGCATGTCTTTAAAGTCATTCAACAAGGTGGCCCAGTTGGTTAAGCATCTGTCTGCCTCTTGATCTCAGCTCAGGTCATGATCTCATAGTTTGTGAGATTGAGCAATGACAGCCTGGGGCCTGCTTGGGATTCTCTCTCTCCCCCTTTGTCTGCCCCTCCCCTGCTTGTGAGTTTGTGTACACTCTGTTGCATGCACTCTCTCTCTCTCTTAAAATAAATAAACTTTGAAAAGAAACCATAAGTTTGAAGTCTTTCAACAATTCAGAAATTTACCAACTTATACTGGTTTTTTATCATAATTAGTCAAAATAAATGTAGTTTTAAGAAAATTATTTATTTATTTATTTTGAGAGACAGAGAGAGAGCAGGAGCAGAGGAGGGGCAGAGGGAAAGAGAGAGAAAGAGAATTCCAAGCAGGCTCTGTGCTGTGAGTGCAGAGCTCCACATGGGTCTGGAACCCACGAACTTTGATATCATGACCTGAGCCAAGACCAAGAGTTGGATTCTTTTTTTTTTTTAACTTTTTTAATGTTTATTTATTTTTGAGAGAGAGAGAGAGAGAGAGCACAAGCGGGGGAGGGGCAGAGAGAGAGAGGGAGACACAGAATCCGAAGCAAGCTCCAGGCTCTGAGCTGTCAGCACAGAGCCTGTTGCGAGACTAGAACTCTAGGACTGCGAGATCATGACCTGAGCCAAAGTCAGACGCTCAACCGACTGAGCCACCCAGGCACACCGCCCCCCCCACCCGCTGCCCCAAGAGTCAGATTCTTAACTGACTGAGCCACTCAGGCACACCAAAAATAAATGTGGTTTTAAAAATATACATTACAAATAGAAATGCTGATTTAATCTATAGATAAAACTTGTTTTGATTCAGTGCTGAAATTATCTTAAGCAATTGCTACTTTACTCCTTTTGCAGACAGCCAACATCAAGCTTAATTAGATACATGAAGAAACTGGAACTTCTGCTTATGAAATTATTAGACTTAGGGAAAATAGAGAGCATTCCTGTTGTCTTCAAAAAATGCAAACTTATGGGGCGCCTGGGTGGCGCAGTCGGTTAAGCGTCCGACTTCAGCCAGGTCACGATCTCGCGGTCCGTGAGTTCGAGCCCCGCGTCAGGCTCTGGGCTAACGGCTCAGAGCCTGGAGCCTGTTTCCGATTCTGTGTCTCCCTCTCTCTCTGCCCCTCCCCCGTTCATGCTCTGTCTCTCTCTGTCCCAAAAATAAATAAACGTTGAAAAAAAAATTTTTTTTTTAAAAATGCAAACTTATAAGTAGCGTATGCAATGATAATGATAAAAATAACAACAAAAACAACAGCAATAGCAGAATCAGCACACCTGAGCTGAAAGGGCATGGGCTTTGATATTGGATAGACTGAATTTAAACTTGTCTCTGTTATGTTTCTTCATTTATTCAAAAACTATATATTGAATCCTGACGAAATGCCAGCCATTGTGCCAGGTTCTAGGGTTATATCAATGAACAAAGTCTGACACAGAGCTCACATTTCTATCATAGAGACAAAAACAATGACTTCAAACAAAATCATTCCTATGTGTTTACCCAATTTTAATAATCTTAGGAGAAGTCCTAACTATAAAAGTCTGAATGTACAGAGATGTTAATTATAGCATTATCTATAATAATTAACAGGTAATATGTGTAGGTAAACTATGGTCCACTTGATGTGAAATTATGTAGCCATAAAAAAACTATATAATGAAAAGTTTATTGACGTATGGAAGAATTCTCACAATGCAAATTAAAAAAATATAAAACGGAATGAGCCATATGATCTGTCAATATAATATAAATAAGTAACAAATTTTAGGCATTATAATTAAGGTTAAAAGATAATACAACAGTGCCCAGGTGACTTAGTCGGTTAAGCATCTGACTTCAGCTCAGGTCATGATCTCATGTTCAGGAGTTCAAGTCCCACATGGCGTGTAGAGAATACGTAAATAAAAACTTAAAAAAAAAAAAGAAAGACTGTAAAACAACAAATAAAATCTAGGTCTAAAATATCGAGAAGTGTGTAAAACATTGTCTAAAAATGACTCCACTGTGGCTTATCACACACCACTGGCAAATACATAACATGGCATTTATTGTTTATGCTTCTCAACGTATGGGACAGTTTTTCAGGAGAGCACTAATATTCACCTTGGTCTCGGGTTGTCCTGGGTGGCTCAGTCAGTTAAGTGTCTGACTTCGGCTTAGGTCGTGATCTCACAGCTCATGAATTCCTGCCCCATGTGGGGGTCTGTGCTGACAGCTCAGAGCCTGGAATCTGCTTCAGATTCTGTGTCTCCCTCTCTCTCTGCCCCTCTCCTACTTGAGCTCTCTCTCTTTCTTTCTCTCTTTCTCTCTCTCAAAAGTAAGTAAACATTAAAAAAAAATTTGTTTTAAATATTCATCTTTGTCTCATTTAAAAACTCAGTCACAAACAAGAGACGATTTGGGAAGTTACTGAATTGATGAGAAGAAAAACATTGAAATAAGTTATTGATTCAAAAAATGGCTTTGTGTTGTTCGACAATTATTACAGTATGTGTATTAGATATTTCTTCCATTTTAAATCTTGTTACAGATACTCTTCAAAGAACTTGTACTGGAACAATTAATATTAACCTCGACGGTTCCGGCTGGAAAAAGGATGATAAAAGTAATCAGGGAACCACTACTGAAGACAGTGGAAATGACGGCGGTGGAAGTGCCACTGGAGGTGCCACTGGAGGTGACACCGGAGGTGACACCGGAGGTGACACCAGTACTAACACAGCCGACAAAACTTCCACTGATTACGGCGGTGGTACTGATACAGACGGCAACACCTATGACCAAACAGGTGGTGGTTACCAGAGAAATCCCTTAGATAATGTCCATTTTGGTCCTGCTGGCATTGGACTACTCATCATGGGATTCTTGGTCCTAGGATGTAAGTACTTTTAACAATCTTATTCATAGGCATCCCCCTCCCTGAAATTATGGGGAGGAGATAAGCTTTCTGATCCTTTGATGAAAGGTACTTTCCAAATTCTTATTTTGTGCACGTATCAAGAAATGCCTGTTTGCTGTTGGGTTAATAAGATAAGAAAGTCAAAGTGCAATGGAGGACAAAAAGTTCCTTGCATTCAATCTCAGTGCAATGGGAAAGTGCCATAACAGGCAGGTTCAGACCGCTATTTGAGTGAAGAAGACAATCAGAAAAGATCCGAACAATCAGAAAAGGCTACACGGAAAAAGCAAACTTGCAGAATGTAACATAAAATTTATGAGAAGAGCTAATTCTCTAATTTCACTTTTTTAGCCATAGTAATTATTAACCAACATTTTAAAACTTTAAAATTAAGTATTTTATAATGCTTCTTTATTTATTTATTGAGAGACAGAGAGACAGAGACAGAGTATGAGCAGGGGAGGGGCAGAGAAACGAGGGAGACACAGAATCCAAAGCAGGCTCCAGGCTCTCAACTGTCCCCACAGAGCCCAACGGGGTTCGAACTCACGAATTGTGAGATCATGACCTAAGCCGAAATCGGACGCTTTACCAACTGAGCCACCCAGGCACCCCTAAAATTAGGTACTTTATAAAAGTAACTTAATTACTCAGGCATTGTTTATCTCTACTGCAAGTAATAGATGACTTTCACTTTGAGCTTGTTTTTTATATTGTTGATTACCTTTGGGTAGTGTAGTTGGTAACAGATTTAAAAATTATGCATGGGCTTTGGGGTCAAATACCCCTAGATACAAAGCTATCTCTAAACCCAGCAAATTTTCAAGAAAGCGAAATATACAGGATTCTTTCCCTCCTTTCTTTCTTTTTCCCCTCTCTTACTATCCTTCCCCTTATTACTATCCTTACTACGTTCCTTCCTCTCTACCTTGCTTATTGTTTCTTTCCATCCTTTGTCATATTTTCGACTTACATAGCCTTTACTTCATCCATCCGTTCATTCCAAATCATTTATCAAGATTACATTATATAAAAAACTCCGTGCTAGAAACTTATTTAAATGAATAAGAAAACCCAAATGATTACCAGAAAGACCTTGTTAGGTAGCATAATATTCTCTATTTGTGTGTGAATAAATTCAAGAAAAAATTCCATGTGGAGGAAGTCTTTATGGAATAATTACTTGAAGCATGGGTAAGATTTTACTGCTGAAATAAAAAAAGCATGCATGTGTGGAAGGAAAAAAATAAAGGCATGGAGGAGGGAACACAAAGACCCAAACACATTGTCTGTCCTCTGCAGCTCTCCTTTTTGTCTCCTTTAATATTTTCCTGAGTAATGACAGCAAAAAGACTCATCTGTTTTCAAGGTGTAACAATATCTATAATTTGAATACTAGATAACAAATTAAAAAGTTGATCACAGTCTAGAATACTGAAGCTCGCACTGATTTTGGTATGTGACCATCAATCAGTTTGTTTTCTGAAGCTTTCACAGTAATTTTAAAATCAAGTGCCATTATATTAGAGGTTCAAATTTATTCATAAAAAGCAAGTTGTTTTATTTTAATGTGGCTCTGCGGCTAATTCCAATATTCCTATCCTTTCCCCATCAGTGGTCCCGTTTTTGTTGATCTGTTGTGACTGCGGCGGCGCCCCTCGTGGGGGCGCTGGCTTTGAGCCTGTCCCCGAATGTTCAGATGGAGCAATTCACTCATGGGCAGTAGAAGGACCACAACCGCCTCCCATAGTAAGTGCTAACTTGTAAGAAATGGCCTTTGGCAGTCACCGACACTCACCCTCATGCACTGGAGCCAAGACGTTGGCCATCACTTGTGGTCTGTGCTGTTCTTTGTTCTGGGACAGCCAATGTGGAAAATGAAGAGAAATCAAAGGTACATCGAAATCAGATGGAAGTAACCAGGAAAGGCTTTCGAAATGAGGTTCAGGTTTTAAATGGATTTCAGAAGTTTCATAAATAGTTTTCTTTTAGAACCTGAGGTAATTTGAGAACAAACCCAAAGTATGATGATAGAAGCAAAAGAGCCATTAAAACGGGGAAATGTTTCTTGTCTTTTAGAGTGGATCCACTGTCTGTGTACCACCGGTACTACCTAGTAATGGAAATCTGATTGAATGCATTGACACCTCAGGTAAGAAGTTTTTTGGCTTTTGTTTTGTTTTTTTAATTTTAACAGCTCAAATGACGTAAGAAGGAATTCTGTTTTGTCTTTGCATACCATATCAGTTCTCAATTATCTTATTAATCTTTAAAATTATTTCTATCGTTCACTTTTAAATGACTAATTTGCAAATTCAATGGTAAGGCAAAGCCTATAGTAATTATTATTTTTATATGTTGAATTTTTAAAATCTTCCTCAATGATTAGAGAGCACTTATGAGACGACTCTATTCGGACCTCTACAAATAGGAGAGAAGAACTGAAATGTAGCCACAAGTCAAGTTTGGTCCAGGTCCAAAAAAATACAGTTGACCCCTGAACAACACAGTGTTAGAGATGTCGACCCCTGTGCAGTCAAAAATACAAGTATTAACTTTTGGCTCCCCCAAAACTTAACTACTAATAGTCTGCTGCTGACCAGAAGCCTTACTGCTAGCATAAACAGTTAATTAACACATAGTTTGCATGATATATATTATATATATATATATATATATATATGGATATATATAATATATATATAATACTGTATTCTTACAATAAAGTGAGCTAGAGAAATAGTTTTTAAGAAATCATAAGAAAGAAATAATACATTTACATTACTGAACTTATTCATTAAAAAAAAATCTGCATTCAAGCCCATGAAGGGTCAACTGTACTAATTAGAATTAACATACAACCCAATTTTTTTAAGTTTATTTATTTTGAGAGTGGGAAAGAGAGCACAAGTGGGGGAGGGGCAGAGAGAGAGAGGGAGAGAGAGAATCCCAAGCAGGTTCCATGCTGTCAGTGCAGAGCTCAACGCTGGGCTCGATGTGAGGTTCAATCCCATGAACCATGAAATCATGACCTCAATCAAGAGCCGAAATCAAGGGTCAGGCACCTAACCAACTGAGCCACCCAAACTCCCCAATATATGACCCAATTAAAATAGATCTGTGCTCATTTCTTGAGGCTACAATCTACCTTCACAATTCATGAATGATTCAAAACTACTCTGACTTAGCCACTATCATGACAAAGAAAAAAATTGCATCCATTCTCAGCATGAGCATAAAGGTTGACCTAAAAAGACTTGTCTGGTTTCTTAAATTGAAAGTAAGTGGATGAAACACCATCAGAATCTTTCCACATTCTCAGCTGAGGCTGTGTACAGGTGATGGGAGTTTTTCCTTGCACACCGTTAACCAAAATTATAACTATGACACGCCTTAAAACAGGGGTGTAGACCAGTTCACAGGCAGAAATGAGGGAACAATTAGAATTTTACAGCAAAGGGATAGCTACCATGTTAGTAAAAACAAAGGTTTTTTTTTTTTAATTTTTCATAACTTTGAAAACACTTGTACCATCTTGCCTTTTCTCAAAGTAAACAAAGTTAGTGATTCTCTTATTTTTCTCTCAGTCTTTTTCAAACTTGTTATCGTTACTTTCCTACTTAGAACTCTCTTTCTTTTCAAATGTGTATTTATTTTTGAGAGAGAGAAACAGAGTGTGAACTGGGGAGGGGCAGAGAGGAGAGGGAGACACGGAATCCAAAGCAGGCTCCAGGCTCCAAGCTATCAGGACAGAGCTGGACATGGGGCTCGAACTCATGAACCATGAGATCATGACCTGAGCTGAAGTTGGACGCTTAAACGACTGAACCACCCAGGCGCCCCCCTACTTTGAACTCTTTAAAATGGGAGAGGCACAGGAATGCTCACAGCTTGTAGAAATGTACCTTACCCAAAGTACTAGACACACTAGCCTTTAAACCTATCTCTCCTCCCAATGTCTCCATTTTTGTTAATGACACCAATATCCCCTCACCTCAAAAGCAGAAGCTGGTTGACTCTTCTATCTTTTTATTCTTTTTTTTTAAGTTTATTTATTTATTTGGGGGGCAGGGTACACATGCAGGCCAAGGAGGGGCAGAAAGAAAGGAAGAGAGAGGATCCCAAGCAGGGTCCCCACTGCCAGTGCAGAGCCTGACGTGGAGCTTGAAACCATGAACCACAAGATCATGACTGGAGCTGAAATCAAGAATCAGAAGCTCAGTCGACTGAGTCACCCAGGCATCCCTCTATCTCCCTATCCTTGATACCCACTCTGTTCTCAAGACTTGTCAAATCATCAGTCTATCAGGATTTACTTACACATTTATCCCTTCATTACATCTATAAACCTTTACACAAATCTAGAACAAAGCACAATGAGAGGCACCAGAGTCATAAAAGTATAAAAAACACACTGTCCCTAAAATCAAGATCTTTAAAATAGTAAAGCCATGAGGCATTTATCCCACAGTCAACACTTTCCCTCTCCATGGCTCTTCCATAGTCTGACCCATGATTTTATCTAACTTACCTTGAATATTGTAACAAGCTTCTATCCACCCATCACATCCAAGTGAAAACCAAGGTTCTCCAAGTAAACCTTTCCTCACCACAGCCATGGCCTCCCCTCTGAAGCCAGTGGTTCTTGGGCATTCTTCTGGACACCCTGTGCTTCTAACATGTTGGAGTATTCTTATACTATTTAACTTTTAGAATTTCGGTGTTTCCCGCCCCCCCGCCAGACTTCCTCAATTTGAAATCAAACTCTCTAAAGCATATGTTTTTATAACCTCTATGCACCGCCTCCAGCATGACACAATTACCACAAATAGTTAACATCAATTAACAAATTAACAAACTGATTAATAATATTATTTTGAACTCAATATCATATTTCCAGATCTTTATGTTTTGTCTTTATTTGATTTAAGTGAAGAAACCATACACTATAGAAAGTTATTAATTTTTAGTCTACAAGACACTAGAGAAAGTAAACTTGATTTTATCAACAACCTTTAGGGGTTTACACAAATGAGTATGGCGGCAGAGAAATGCAAGATCTAGGAGGAGGAGAAAGAACAACAGGCTTTGAACTAACAGAAGGAGTTAAAACAGCAGGAGTACCTGAGATATGTCAAGAATATTCCGGAACATTAAGAAGAAATTCTATGAGAGAATGTAGAGAAGGAGGTCTGAATATGAACTTCATGGAAAGTTACTTCTGTCAGGTAAGGTCTTTAGCCCCATGCCTTCCTTTCCATCCTGTGCCCCCGGCTCTACTCCAGGCTGCCACTAGTCCCCAGCAGGGCTCTAGCAGTTTCCCAGCCTCTAGTCTATGCCTGACAACCATACTGCTGCTGGATAAAATTTCCGTAATTCTGAACTGATCACTTTACTGCTCTCCTTAAAAACAGCCAGTGGCTCCCAGCTCTATTTGTCCAAGGCATGAAGTCCAAACTCCTTACCATGACAATTAAGATTATTCATAAATTGACCCCTTCCCTCATCTCCAGTTACTCCTTACCACCAATCCCACATACCACATGTCTTTGCCTCATTCACACTGGTCTATTCCCCTCCATGCCTTCACCTATGCTGTGCCCCTCCTGGGATGATTTTATCCATTATCTCATACTCATCTTTTAAGACTCAACTCAAATAACACTGCCTCTCTGAAGCATTTACTGTTAACCCTCACGTCTAAAACAAAATTGATGTTTATCTATATTTCTGTAGTGCTCTGTGTATACACCTTATAGAATATACCATTTATATTGGTAAAATATGTTTATATGTCTACCATGGTTTTTAGTGCCCTGTCCATATGTTCTCTACATCATGTTACCAGTACCTAACTCAGTTCCAGGCACATAGTAAACGTTCAGTAAGTGTGAGTTCAAGAGCCACAGACACTTCCATAACATTCTAAGAACAAGCAGGAATTAACTTTGCCATCCCCAGGTAGAGACTGTCTGTAACTACTTAAACTTTCAGGGATTTCCTATCTC
This sequence comes from Prionailurus viverrinus, assembly GCF_022837055.1. Lineage (NCBI taxonomy): Eukaryota > Metazoa > Chordata > Mammalia > Carnivora > Felidae > Prionailurus > Prionailurus viverrinus. Next base: position 54,393,658 of record NC_062572.1, read on the forward strand.
TGAAACTGTCTTATCTCTGATAGATTTACATCCTTCTATATCCTGGCCTAAAATATTTTCTTTAACTCTCCTATTGGCTTAGAGGGTCGCTGATATCTTGAAAGAAAACACTGATAAAGCCTTTCAAATAGCAGTAGATAATAATAAGAGAACTGTTGTTGAAACCCACAGGAATACTTCCTATCCATGTCCCTACAAATGAATTTTATTTTCATGAAAAGTATATTTCTGCCTCAAAACTTGTGCATCTTACCACTCCTCCCGCCCAGGACACACTGTGTGCTTTATTTACCCCCACTGCTTTATTCTAACCTCTGATCAAATATCATTTTCTGAGATGCTGCCCTTGGCTATTCTGTCACTCTATCCCTTGGCCCTGCACTTACCACCTCCTGATAAATACCTTATATGTTGTCTGTCTCATCAACATATAAGGTATTTATATACCTTATAAAGGTAAGTCTAATGAGAGAGAGACTTCAAGTGTTTTTGTTCACTGCTGTATTGCCAAGTTCCTAATAGAGGGTCTGGCAAATGGTAAGGACTAAAAAATATTTTTGAATGAAATGGCACAACGATTTGGTTTGCTAAGAAAAGTATTTCTGATACTTAACCTGAAAGTTTGCAATTCAATATTACAAATGATAAAAAATGAAATAAAGGTGCACATGTCTGTGGGCTTTCACTTTGAATTGAAGGAGATCCGATTTCTAAAAACCTTCAGTTTTAAATCCCCAAATGGCATGGAGCCAGAGTCAAATGTTCCTGTTGTTTTGCTGAAAAAGCCACATTCAAATAAATCTTCACTGAACCTCCAAATTCACTCCACTAAGGAAGGAAAGCACAGTCCTGGATGAACCTGAAACAACTATGAACTACCTTCTTTTCTACAAACCAAGGGAAAAGATTGGTGTACTTCAAGTTCAGGACTTTTAAGTACCTTCTTCTAACTTGGTTACAAAATAATTTATGCGGTATTTTACTTGTGCTTTTGTATCTAAAGTGCACCTACGATGATTTTAAAAGTCGAACTGTATTATCAGAATAACAGCTAAAATAATTTCTAACCAAATTCTTTCAAGCAATTATATAATGATTTTTAAAACATCTTGGAATTTTGTTTTATATATTCTTCTTTGGATAGTGCCCTGGAAGAAAAAAAGGGATAAAGATTTCTATTATTGCTAAATATGTATCCATAATTTCATTTTCTCTTCTCTCTGCAAATCCAGAAAGCATATGCTTATGCAGATGAAGACGAAGGACGCCCATCCAATGACTGTTTGCTCATATATGATATTGAAGGTGTAGGTTCCCCTGCTGGCTCTGTGGGCTGCTGTAGCTTCATCGGAGAAGACGTGGACGATAGCTTTTTGGACACACTGGGGCCTAAATTTAAGAAGCTGGCAGATATCAGCCTGGGAAAAGAAGCTGAACCATATCCAGACCCTGATCCGTCTTGGCCACCTGAGAGCACCGAACCGATCTGCCCTCAGCAGGGAACAGAGCCCGTCATTGGTGGACACCCACCCATCTCCCCACATTTCGGCACTACAACTGTCATCTCTGAGAGCACCTACCCCTCAGGATCTGGTGTACAGCATCCTATGCCTATTCCTGATCCTCTGGGCTATGGTAATGTCACTGTGACAGAATCTTACACCACCTCTGGCACTCTGAAGCCCTCTGTCCATGTTCATGATAACCGACATGCAGCAAACGTAGTGGTGACCGAGAGGGTGGTTGGCCCAATCTCTGGCACTGATCTGCATGGAATGTTAGAGATGCCTGACTTGAGAGATGGGTCAAATGTTATAGTGACAGAAAGGGTAATAGCACCAAGTTCAAGTCTACCCACCTCTTTGACCATGCCTGATCCTAGAGAGTCATCAAATGTGGTAGTGACAGAAAGAGTCATCCGACCGGTTTCTGGCATGATGGGCAATCTAAGTATACACCCTGAGTTATCAAATGCCCAAAATGTGATTGTGACAGAGAGGGTTGTTTCCGGCTCTGGCATAAGCGGAATCAGTGGCCCCGCTGGGATAAGTGGGGGCAGTGGCCTGGTTGGCAGTGCAGCTGGAGTAAGTGGCAGTGGCATTGGGCAGAGCATCCTGGGAGGAGGTGGGGGCCTGGGTAGCAGCATGGGGGGGACAGCCACCATTGGCCACATGAGGAGCTCCTCTGACCATCACTTTAGCCAGACCCTTGGATCTGCCTCCCCTAGTACAGCCCGAAGTCGAATCACAAAATACAGTACAGTACAATATACGAAGTAGCCAGGATCCCAGCACACTTGTTCTCAGTAATGGTGATTCAGATCCAGTTCCCACCACCAAAAAACTAACGATGTGATTTGTGATGCACAACTAGGTGCTAAGAAACTGTGGAGCAAAGTGAGAAACCACAATGGGGAAAATAGATGGAAACAGTGCTGTTGGGCAAGAGCTCTCCTGAGCATTTGTAAACTTTTTTCTTACATTAATACTAGTGGGATCGCGACAGTGAACTAAAACTTGAGACAGCATCTTCTTTGTGCCTGTATGGCCTGTAGGGTCTTCCTTGCTTCTGTGTGGCCTGTCATGTATCTCTAGCACATGGAATAAATTAAGCTGAGTCACGCAAAGCACTGGCCTTAAGACGGCAATTGGCACAATTCTCCTTGCCCTGTTTTGACTTGCCATGTAGCTCAGGCAATATTGAAAAAGGACTAAACATGCAATATGTGCTCATGTATGTAGGAAGAATTTGAAATACGTGCCAGGCACCCTGTCAATTTCACAGATAATAGAAATAAAAATCCAACCATACATTCAGACCATGATTAACTGTTAAAGAAAAAAGTCTGACTACACAACCAAATTCACAAGCCACCAAGCTTAATAACTGCACTAGATAAAATAAACCTCATATTAGGAAACGTTTCCTGGGAGGAAATTTCCATAAGAGAAACCTTACTTCCGTAAGGCAACCGGGTAAGATTCGTTTGGGGAAAACTGGCAATGTCTAAACCTGAATCTTGAGATGGGGCTTCAGCTGAAATTCCCATGGAGACAAGTTTTCTCACTCTAGTTTGTGTTTAGTGGAAGGTGCAAGATTTACAAATATTGCATGCTGGTGAGGTTGCAGGATATCACACTCCTTCTTATAACTGTGGCTGACCTAATAACGGGAAACTTGCCGAGTGTACTTCTCTGACCAAAGCAAGTAACACCTGACTTGGTTGTCATCCTTAGTGGTAAATTGCCTTCCAAGGAAGCAGATGGAAACCACATTGTATTTTCAGATGTGTGTTTTATAAGTGTTACTCATCCACATCAGCTCTTTATTATACATCTCCTAAGTTAAAATAATTTACTTAAGCTGAGCTGTGGGAAAAAAAAAAAAGCCTGCAGTATGGTTAAGCTTTGGGGGAAATTTTTTTAAGGGGATCTAAAAGAAGTTTTTAGAACATGTAAAATGTTTAATGGGAAAAGTTAGAATTGTTGCGTAAAAGTAACACCACTAATAGTTTTAATTTACTTTTTTAAATAACCCTCTGCTGCTATTTTGAAGGGGTCAATTAAAAACTTTTAACAGAGTTGATGATATTGTGTTAATACGAATGAAATTATTCTCAACCACCCCATTTCGTTGGTCTATCTCACTCCCTAACTAAATGTTCTCACTAGAGTAAATGTTATATCCCTGATTTGATTTGTCAATAAGCTCTTCGTTGATATATGCTCCAGTTTATAGGTAGTTCCCAAATTATGCAGTATGATATATTTTTCTAGCTTCAAAATTTAATAATGTATTATTTATGGTATGTCATTTCTATGTGTTTGCTATATAGTATGACCTGGTTTAAAAATCTCTAAATAGAATCAAAGCATTCTTAGACAGGGGTAAATTTACTGTAGCAAGTTAGAGGAATTTTTTTCTCTTTTCTAAATTCAGTGTTAATGTGAGCTCACTAAAGTGAAACTTGACATGACAAAATTTTTTAAGGATCATTCCCACCAATGACCCAAATTCCCAGGGTATTACAAGATCAAAGAACAGTCACTCAACTTCCAACACTTGTCAAAATAGTGAACTATTTTATTAGAGCTATTTTTCTCAGTGTTATAGCAGATGGTGTCAATACTTTCAAAGCCAAAAGATACATCCTATTCCATATGTAGACTATGTGAAATGTTGATAATGTGTAGCATGCCCAAATACAGAGGTGTAAATAAAGTCATTCACAGGGACTCTTATTTCTTTCTCCCATTTGGGGGGTCTTCCATTAATGATGGAATCTTTCCAGAAATAAAGTCAAAAGGCATTTATTGAGATAAGCTGGGTCCAGGAGTTTGAAGGAAAATAATTACTAGTTAGTTATTAATTAATAAAAAAAGAATCAATAAAAAAGAATTTGATTTGACATATCATCAGAAGTGTTTTTAAAGATTCCTGATATCTTCCAAGAAAGTTTTTTAGGTTGTCTAATGAATGCTAGATTGACCATCTTTAATAAGTGTTGTTATTAAGATCCATTAGTTACATAAAGCCATGGGAGATATAAAAAATGACAGTATTAGTTGTCGATCTTTCTAGGAAGCCACTTTCAAATAAATTTTTTTCAGGATTACACACTGATGTTCTAACTCTTTATTCTTAAGTCTTAAAATTATCTTTTTAAAGATACCATTCTAACAATCATTTAAAGGCACGTCATTTTTTCAATAAAGAACCTTGGGGGAGAAATTAGTTCTACTCTGTACATGCTTTACTCTAACTCATGGACCATAGGTCATTCTACAGACCTAAGATATGTAAGTTATTTTATAAGTGAATCGTTATAATTCAAATCTATACTGCAAGCTGAATACCAGATCAACATGCTCTCAACAAAAGAGAAAAGGAAGAAACAGCAATTTAGAGATTATGTGTATATAATTTGAAAGCAGTGTGTTTAATGTTTATAAAACATCTGACTTTCTAAAGAGGTGGTACTAGGGTCAAAAATTATTGGATCATAAATACTTTATAATTTAATATCAACCGAAACACCATCTTTAGCTAATTTTGACACTGAATCCCAGTTATCTGCTATATATTATTAGCTTCTATGTATATTACCTGATGTAATTGTATACACACCAAAAATTTACGGAAAAATTATCTATTTGGGGAGACTTTTAGGCCTTCATCTGGACATCTATTCTACATTTGCATATAGTTTTTAGCCTTATAATCTCCACTCAATGTCGTTCCTTGACAGAATTTTAACTATATAGCTCCAAAACGTACATATTCACACTCCAACTGGATGTTTTTAGTTACATACCCAATTAATTTCTGAATTTATACCAACCTCTGAATGTCAACCAGGGTATAACACATATGATACCCTTTGACTTGGGTAAAGGTTTTATAATCATTGGCTAAAATAGCCATGGCTGTATAAGAAAGACACTCGAAACCCAAAACAAACTTTTAGAAGTATTAGCCACGTTTCCCCATGCCCATTTAATAAATTGCAACCTTTCGTAAGATTTCTGGTATTTTTAAGACTTACTTCACTTTGCACTGCAGTACACAGTCCACAGAGATTACTGGCCCCCATTAAATAGAATCCGCCTTCCTGTTCTAGATTGTTCAATTTATGTTAGGACAAACACATGAATGTATCAACCTATTATCCATCAAAGAATTTTAAAACAAGGAATATTCTACTGTTTGTCTATATTCCTTCCATTTGATTATATTTGAATTACTAAACACTTTATCATCAAGCTGTACCTAGTCTAACTTATTTTTCTTTTGCTATTTTACAAGTATTTTTAAACTCTAATATTCATCTTTGGTGATGTTTAAAACAAGGTGCTTTCAGGTTTCAATATAAAAGTTCTTGGTTTATTTTGGTGCTAGTTCCTTGCTTGGTCCTCCGTTGGCTATTACAAGTCGGTTTGTAATTTCCAAAGACATATTTACAGCAATAAAATGATTGGTATGCCTCCATGATCTTTTCTGAATTGTATAGGTGGGGAGGTTGAGACTGTAAGGAATAATTAGAGGTTATCAAGTCTAATGACTATTTTCAGCCCATATGAGGGAAAAAGTATTTTATTTTCACACTTTAAAACTTATTTTCCTTTTCCATTTTCTAGCTCTTTTTTTTCTTCTGTGTTTACTAAGGAGCCTCCTCTCCAGAGTGCTTTTCAGCAGATCAGAGCACAGGCTTGAGCCGCCTCGCACAAATACATTAAGTGATAAATAGTTGGCCTTTTAAACTTCCTTCTGATACTTTTGGCATCTTCATACTTTTCTTTCTCTCTTTCATACTCTAATTTTTATTTTTGCTTACACTAGCATTATATTTCTTTTAAAATGGATTTTCTTCTTCTTTGCCTTTAAAATCATGCCCTTCCATCTTTATTGGGAGTACTTTTTTGCCCCCACCTAATGCCACTTTCAGAACACTATCACCTTCATCTTACATGAAACCTTACCCTTTTCAGACTCATATGATCTGCTTGTATTCCTCTCCCTCTCTTCCGCTTGTGTCATTCACGGAACGCCCAACAATATCCTCGCTTTTACTGAAGAGTCATATTCTGGCCCACAGTCTGCTGTAAACTTTCCAACTCCTGACTTAAGCGACCACCTGGATGACACCCAACACCTGAAATTCTCAGTCCTTAGACCCCCTTTTTCCCCATCCCACTTTAGCCACATGCAGCCTTGTCATAACCGAGCAGGGCACTTCTGTGGATGCCTGTTCCAGCCTTCACAGCCTCCGACCACTTCCTCCTGACTCTTCCAGCTTATGTGCTGAAGTATTCTGATTGTGCAATTCCTCCACTTCAATCAAAGCTGCCATGTTTTGACTCCTCCTACTTTCTCCTATCTGCCACCCCATGTTCCTTGTTGTCTAATCAAGCTTCATGAGTTCAACCACACTGCCTCTTAGGGAATGCCTTCAAACTCCTTGCCCTGCTCTCCCCTTTCATATCCCAAATCTTTCACCCTCCATCTCTGTCCTCACACAAACAGCTAAACAAGTGATTCAAGTAAACTGACTTTTTTTTTTCATTTTTAATACTCAATCTCAAATCTCAGATTAATATCAAATGCTTCTCTACAATCCTACCTGCTTCTCTGATAGACTTCCCATCTCATTATATGGATTACTACTCCATACCTTCTCTGTCCTCAAAACTTCCACACCTCTTCTCTCCTCCTCATTTTAGTTGATGACCTAATCCTATTGTTCACCAGGCCTACACATCCACCTGTACTTGGACTCTTTCCCCCCTGCCTTATTACAATGGAGTTAATGTCCTATTTATATAAAAAGACAATCCCCCACTTGTGCTCAAGGACTTTGCTCCTTCCCTAATAGTCCCTTTTTTGAAATCATCTCTCTCTCTCTCTCTCTATCTCTCTCTCTCTCTCTCTCTCTCTCTGTTTTGATCATTTTCATTAGCACCCTTCCCTGACTTATTTTTTGTTTGTTTTCACTAAACTTCTTAAGAGTCATGTACACATGCCTTCTTTTCTTTCACATGTCTTATCAAACTTCAACCCCATCCCATCAATCCACCAGAATGGCTCTTGTCAAGTTTGTCCAAGACCTATAGGTTGCCAAACACATGGCCCAATTTTCTGTCCTCATCTTTTTTAACCTCTGGGAAGAATCTGAAAAAACTATTCTCTCTTCCTTGAAACACTTTTCTTTCTTGGCTTTTATACCATCCTTTAAGGATGTAGCTTACATTTCATTGGCCTCCCTCTCTTATTCTGTTTTGTCTCTTCCCCATCTACCCAACTATTAAATGGTGATGTTCTCCCTAAAGCTTGGCCCCATGACCTCTGCTCTTAACACTCTACAATGTCACTATGAGACCCCATCAAGCCCCCTTTTAAATTTTTTAAAAATATTTATTTATTTTTCAGAGAGAGAGAGACAGAGACAGAGTATGAGCAGGGGAAGGGCAGAAAGAGACGGAGACACAGAATCTGAAGCAGGCTCCAGGCTCTGAGCTATCAGCACAGAGCCCAAAGTGGGGCTGGAACTCATGAACCGTGAGATCATGACCTGAGCCAAAGTCAGACACTTAACTGACTGAGCCACCCAGGCACCCCGAGGCCCCTTTTAAAATGTTCAAAATTAAACATACTTTTACTCTCCCAATATCCCCCATTCCAATAAATATGACCCCACTGATCCATTTCTCAAGACAGAAACTAAGTACTCCTCCTTGATTTCATCCCTTCCCTCATATCCCCCTCCTCCATTTCATCCATTGGTAAGTGCAAATGGCTTTGGCTGATTCTATAACCAAAATACATCTCCAGCTATCTAACAGCTTCCAACCCCATCTGCCCCACCCTACTTGAACTGTCTCTTCAATAGTCTCTCTACTTCCATACTGGCCTTCTTCAAACAATTTTCTACAGATGAGCCTATGTGGCCTCATAAAATGTAAGTTAGATTAAGCCAATCCCTTATTTTAAGAATTGTAATGGCTTTCCATTGCATGTCCTAGGATAGCCTACAGGAACCCACCTGACCTGGTATGAAAGATGATGGTGGAAAGATAATGGTGGTTTGGACTAGGATAGTTGTAATGGAGAAGGTGCAAAAGAAATGGATTAAGGAAATGCTTTGGGCTTTGCAATTGGTATGCACTCTGTATGGCACATTTTCCTCTTTATTTTCATATGGTTATATCCTTTGATCTTTTAGGTAGCAATTTAAGTACCATTTTCCCAGAAATTCTCCTTGACCAAACCATTCACTCATTCATCCAATATTACACAGATAATTAATGAATGCCTAACACTTGTGCCAAGCAGCGTTGATATGACAGGGAAAAAAACAGATAAGTTCCTTTTCCGACCTTACATTCAGGATAGGGAGCGGGGTGAAGGAGGTCTAACAATAAACAAGAAAATATATAGTGTGCTACATGGCAGTAATAGATGCCTATTGAGTAGATACCTGAAGAACCTTAGGGAACAAATCATGTGGCTATCTGGGTCCAGGACATTCCGGGCAAAGGAAACTATAAAACTACAAAAATTCTGAGGTAGATACAGGCTTGGGTTACTGAAGGAGGAACAGGAGACCCATGTGACTGCAGAGAATGAAAGAAGGAAAGCATTAAGAAATGAAATCCGAGAAGTAACAAGGAATGAGACTAACTTTGACCTTTCAGACCATTGTAAGAATTCTGACTTAATCACAAGTGAAATAGAAAGCTATCAGAAAGCCTGGGCAGAGAACTCCTTGAAAAAAAAAACAAAAAACAACATTATTTTTTAAAGATAACCTATAGCTAGCTCTCTTCATGAAGGACTCCTGCTACCTGGTTGGACCTTGTAGTTTGATAGCAAAACGAGCGACAAAAATAAAAGAAAACCCTAGACAGCTGAATAAAGCAACATTCAAAAAGAAATTTAAAAAGGACCTTGAGAAATAGATTAAATTCAAATTATTATAAAGTGTCTTGAAAAAACTCAGTCATAATAAACACAAGTGGGGATATAACATTCGTCAAAAGGTTTGAAAATGAGCCAGGCATGTACTTAGTGACTAAGTTCAAATAAGACAAACTCTAAGTGACCCTTATTTTCCTAATTTTACAAACAAAACTTAATTATGAGAAACTTAGTATATATCTGTCTGTTCTGTGCCTAATGTGCTAATCCTTATAAAAAACGTAGGGTGAGGCACCTGGGTGGCTCAGTCGGTTGAGCGTCCGACTTCAGCTCAGGTCACGATCTCACGGTCCGTGAGTTTGAGCCCCGCGTCAGGCTCTGGGCTGATGGCTCAGAGCCTGGAGCCTGCTTCCGATTCTGTGTCTCCCTCTCTCTCTGCCCCTCCCCTGTTCATGCTCTGTCTCTCTCTGTCTCAAAAATAAATAAATGTTAAAAAAAATTGGAAAAAAAAAAAACGTAGGGAGAAGAGTACACCACACAAAGAAATCTACAGATTCAATGCAATCCTTATAAAAAAACCAACAGTATTTTTCACAGAACTAGAACAAATAATCCTCAAAGTTGTACGGAACCACAAAAGATCCTGAATAGCCAAAGCGATCTTGAAAAGAAAACAAAACCAGAGGTATGATAATCCCAGATTTCAAGATATACTACCAAGCTGGAGTCAAACAGTATTGTACTGGCACAAAAACAGACACATACATCAATGGAACAGAGAGCCCAGAAATAAATTCACAAGTATATAGCCAATTAAACTTTGACAAAGGAGGCAAGAATATGCCATGGAAAAAAGACAATCTTTTCAACACAAGTGTTAGAAAAACTGGACAGCTCCATGCTAAAGAATGAGACTGGACCTCTTACACCATACACAAAAATAAACTCAAATGGATTAAAGACCTAACTGTGAGATCTGAAACCATACAACTCCATAAGAGAACACAGTCAGTAATTTCTCTGACATTGGCTGTAGCAACATTTTTCCAGATATGTCTCCTGAGGCAGGAGCAAAATAAACTAAGAGCAAAAATAAACTATTGGGACTACATCAAAATAAAAAGCTTCTGCACAGCAAAGAAAACAATCAACAAAACTAAAAGATAATCTACTACATGGGAGAAGATATTTGCCAATAACATATCCGATAAAGGATTAGTATGCAAAATATCGAAATAATTTATGCAACTCAACACCAAAAAACCCACAAATAACACAATTTTAAAATGGTCAAAAAACATGAACAGACATTTCTCCAAAGAAGAAATACAGGTTGTCCACAGATACATGAAAAGATGATTAACATCACTCATTGTCAGGGAAATGAAAATCAAAACCACAATGAGATATCACCTCATATCCATCAGAATAGCAAAAATCAAAAACACAAGAAACAACAAGCATTGGAAGGATGTGGAGAAAAAGCAACCTTCATGGACTGTTGGTGGGAATGCAAACTGGTACAACCCCACTGGAAAACAGTATGGAGGCTTCTCAAAACATTGAAAATAGAATTACTATATGATCCAGTAATTGCACTACTGGGTATTTACCCAAAAAATATAAAAACTCTAATTTGAAATGATAGATAAGGATATAGATATAGATATATTATATAAAAATATATAATATATATTATATATAATATATATTATATATACAATATATTCTATACATCTCTTTTCAAATTCAAATTTTCAAATATATATAATATATATTTAATTGTTATATTATATAATATATATAATGGAATATTACTAAGCCATAATTGCAACAATACAGAAGGATCTAGAGGGTATAATGCTAAGTGAAATGTCAGTCAGAGAAAGACAAATACCATAATTTCACTCATATGTGGAGTTTAAGAAACAAAACAAACAAAGAAAAAGGAGACAAACAAACAAAAACGGACTCTTAAATATAGAAAACAAACTGGTGGTTGCCATAAGGGAGGCAAGTGGGGGATGGGTGAAATAGGAGTGATAAGAGTACACTTATCTTTTTTTTTTTTTTTTGAGGAAATGTGTGTGTTTTTTTTATATGAAATATACTGACAAATTGGTTTCCATACAACACCCAGTGCTCATCTCAAAAGGTGCCTTTCTCAATACCCATCACCCACCCTCTCCTCCCTCCCACCCCCCATCAACCCCCAGTTTGTTCTCAGTTTTCAACAGTCTCTTATGCTTTGGCTCTCTCGCACTCTAACCTCTTTTTTTTTTTTCCTTCCCCTCCCCCATGGGTTCCTGTTTAAGTTTCTCAGGATCCACATAAGAGTGAAACCATATGGTATCTGTCTTTCTCTGTATGGCTTATTGCACTTAGCATCACACTCTCTAGTTCCATCCACGTTGCTACAAAAGGCCATATTTCATTTTTTCTCATTGCCACGTAGAATTCCATTGTGTATATAAACCACAATTTCTTTATCCATTCATCAGTTGATGGACATTTAGGCTCTTTCCATAATTTGGCTATTGTTGAGAGTGCTGCTATGAACATTGGGGTACAAGTGGCCCTATGCATCAGTACTCCTGTATCCCTTGGATAAATTCCTAGCAGTGCTATTGCTGGGTCATAGGGTAGGTCTATTTTTAATTTTCTGAGGAACCTCCACACTGCTTTCCAGAGCGGCTGCACCAATTTGCATTCCCACCAACAGTGCAAGAGGGTTCCCGTTTCTCCACATCCTCTCCAGCATCTATAGTCTCCTGATTTGTTCATTTTGGCCACTCTGACTGGCGTGAGGTGATACCTGAGTGTGGTTTTGATTTGTATTTCCCTGATAAGGAGCGACGTTGAACATCTTTTCATGTGCCTGTTGGCCATCCGGATGTCTTCTTTAGAGAAGTGTCTATTCATGTTTTCTGCCCATTTCTTCACTGGGTTATTTGTTTTTCGGGTGTGGAATTTGGTGAGCTCTTTATAGATTTTGGATACTAGCCCTTTGTCCGATATGTCATTTGCGAATATCTTTTCCCATTCTGTTGGTTGCCTTTTAGTTTTGTTGGTTGTTTCCTTTGCTGTGCAGAAGCTTTTTATCTTCATAAGGTCCCAGTAATTCACTTTTGCTTTTAATTCCCTTGCCTTTGGGGATGTGTCGAGTAAGAGATTGCTACGGCTGAGGTCAGAGAGGTCTTTTCCTGCTTTCTCCTCTAAGGTTTTGATGGTTTCCTGTCTCACATGTAGGTCCTTTATCCATTTTGAGTTTATTTTTGTGAATGGTGTGAGAAAGTGGTCTAGTTTCAACCTTCTGCATGTTGCTGTCCAGTTCTCCCAGCACCATTTGTTAAAGAGGCTGTCTTTTTTCCATTGGATGTTCTTTCCTGCTTTGTCAAAGATGAGTTGGCCATACGTTTGTGGGTCTAGTTCTGGAGTTTCTATTCTATTCCATTGGTCTATGTGTCTGTTTTTGTGCCAAGGAGTACACTTATCATGATGAGCACGGAGTAATGTACAGAATTGTTGAATCACTATATTGAATGCCTGAAACTAATATAACACCTATGTTAATTATACTGGAATTAAAATAAAATAAAAATAAACAAACTGAATAAAATCTAGGGGGAAGAGCCCTTACCTCAAAACCTTTCTCACAACTGCTCAAAATGTCAGGCTCTAATTCTTGTCAAAGGTCATATCTGGTTGGAGCCAGAATGTAATTTGTCATATTTTTCAGTGGAAAATACTTGCTGTATTCAAATTAATAGCTATCTTTTTCAAACTGTATGCGTTTCTACTCGATAAATGACTGACCTGGGCTTCTCAATTTGTTTTGATCACATCTGAGATTGGGTTTACCCAGAATTAGACGCTGAGAGACAGGACTTGTGGGCAATCTAGGGAGGAAGGGGATGGATATAAAGGAACTACTGGTTAATAACTGGGAAATGAAATAGAGAAGGGAAAATAGCTAACAAAGGCCATCTACCCCCATGGGCAATTGAAGGTCAGCTCTCCTGGGGAAAATGTTGGAAGTCGGTGTAGGGCATGCACTGCAGAGTTAAACCATCTCAGACATGAGGGAGATTGTATATTTAGACAACAGCTACCATCAGTTCATAGTTAGAGACTACCTGTGCCTGCTGCGTGAATGGGCAAAGTGGCTATAACATCAGCGAGAATACACAATAGCTGGCAGTTAGAAATTGGGTGTGTGGGTCCTGAAATATAAGGGCAAAGTATAGAGAGACAGCACCGATGGCATCTGTTGCAAACGCTGGTATACTCAGCAGCACTCTGGTGAGATATGCTCTAAGAAACCTCAAATTTTTCTGATTTCACAGGTCTTCCCTACACATTCCACTGTAAATAAGAATGGATCATAAATTAATATATTGATAAAATAGATGACAAAACCATGCGGTGTAAAATAGGAAAGTCTTCAAGTCCCCTTTGGCGTTAATTTATACCTTTATGATATTATATGATTCATGTTAATTAGATGCCTGTCCCTGTAAAGTGTTTAGACATATAATCATTCTCCTATAAGAGATGACTTAGCTTTACTGTTACAAATTTAGGAGTGACCTTGATAGATAATTGGTTTTGATGTCTATTTACTACTAGAAAGAAGGGTCATGAGTCAATTAAAGTCATCATTTTTTGTATACACAGCCCAACATTTTAATAGCTTATTTCCAACAACATGATGTTAACTCACTCAGTTTCTAAGACAGGTTCTTGCACCTAACTTATTTAAAAAGGTACACCAAAAACTGTATGGTCACTATTTGGATATGGAAGAAATTAAATAACACATTTAGAATTAATGTGTGATGGGGATTGAGGAGGGCACCTTTTGGGATGAGCACTGGGTGTTGTATGGAAACCAATTTGACAATAAACTTCATATATTGAAAAAAAATATGTTCCAAATGAAAAAAAAATAATTAATGTGTGATACACAGAGGTCAGCACAGCAACAAGCAGAAACTCAATAATTATTTGTTGAATACACACATAAATGCAATGCATTCACTACTCAACTTTTCTAAAATCCATCCTTGCACTGATGGTCTATTTAAGAACTGACCAAGCCCCCAATTCTATTATATTGCTTGTCAAATACCACCATTCCCAATAGAACTTCTCCTTTGAAATTATTCTTTGCCATGATGATTCCTCTTTAAAATGAGGGGCAATACAGTTTAAATTTGTTAGATTGCAAAATATATTTTGACCAATTATCTTAAATATGCTTTGGGAAAAGATAAGATATATAAAAAATTAGATCCTACTAGGATGTAGTGAGAATCAAAGTGTAAACTAAAGAAAAGTAGTTTATTTTAAAACATAACTAAACATTTTTTAAATGAAAAATATTTAGAAAACAGAGTCCTAAAACAATGAAATGGAACTTTTCTTCATATGACAAAGGTCATGGTGGCAGTAGAAAACTACTCCCAGAACTCTATGAGGCTGGCCAACCAACTAGTGGGAACTTCATAATTATTTGTGGGAGACATAAATAAATGCAATCCATTCACTACTCATTTTTTCTAAAATATATCACCTGGTAGATTAAATCAAATATATGTAAAAGTTCAGGCCTTTCCACATGCTATTCTCTGAGAGAATAAATAAAGGCATTTTCTCTCCTGGAGAAAGAATATTTTACTAGATACCCCTGCAGCTTAGAGGAAAGGCATGTCAAAATATCTATCCACCTTTGCTTTCCATTCACACCCAATAAACATTTTTGAGCTAGTACCTGGATTGCTAGAGTAAGTGGAGGGCATTTAGAGACAAAATATGAACTTTATAGTTATCCTGCCACGGGAAACTCTCCCCAGTGAAAATTATTAAATATTTTACTTCATAAATCACCTTCTACAAAGATGATGACTGAGCATCAATCACCAGGAAAACTGATCTACTTTCTTTCTTTCTTTCTTTTTTTTTTAACATTTATTCATTTTTGAGAGACAGAGAGAGACAGAGTGCAAGTGGGGGAGGGACAGAGAGAGAGAGAGAGAGAGAGAGAGAGAGAGACAGAATATGAAGTAAGCTCCAGGCTTTGAGCTGTCAACACGAGCCCGATGCAGGGCTCAAACCTACGAACTGTGAGATCATGACTTGAGCTGAAGTTGGACACTTAACTGGTGGAGCCATCCAGGTGCCCGCTGATCTACTTTCAATAAAAAGGCGAAAGTAATGTGAAGTTAGAAAGCTTGGATGTAAAGCTTGAAATGGGGAACTCAATTCAAGTTAGGCAATTAATGGGTCCAATTTGGGTGCCTATCTGGCTGGATTTCTCTTTGCTCTTATTATTGATGACCTAAAAGCACTCCTTCTAAAACACTGTTATTTATGAAGTAAGGATAATGAGCCAGATTTTTCAAAAGATGTACAATGTATTCTAAAAATCATTAAAACCAAAACAAGGGGGCGCCTTGGTGGCTCAGTCAGCTGAGCATCCAACTTCGGCTCAGGTCATAATCTCGTGGTTCACAGGTTTGAGCCCCACATCAGGATCTGTGCTGACTGCTCAGAGCCTAGAGACTGCTTCATGGATTCTGTCTTCCTCTCTCTCTGCACCTCTCCCGCTCGTTCTCTCTCTCTCTCTCTCTCTCTCTCTCTCTCTCTCTCTCTGTCTCTCTCAAAAATAAATAAAACATTAAAAAAATCTAAAAAATTAAAAACGAGAATTAGAAACCAATTAAATAGGATGCTTGGGTAGCTCAGTGGGTTGAGCATCGTACTTCAGCTCATGTCATGATCACACGGTTTGTGGGTTTCAGTCCCGTGTTGGACACTGTGCAGAGAGCTCAGAGCCTGGAGCCTGCTTCAGATTCTGTGTCTCCTCTCTCTCTCTGTCCCACCCCTTCTTGTGCTCTCTCTCTCTCAAAAATAAATAAATAAACTTAAAAAAAATTGTAAGAAATAATTAGATTGAATAGCATTTCAAACACAGGTAAAAAACTGTCAAATCAAAATGCTATAAACTAGAGGAACAGGCAATAAAGAAAACCATATTTATTGACTGACTCACTAAAAATTAAATATTAGTGTATAGAAAAAAATAGCATATCTATACTTAATGCCATAGACTGTAATCAATGGCAAGTCTGTTACAGACATATACACTCTAGAAATTATGAAGAAAGAATACTACTCAAAGAGAGTGTACTATGTGTTAGTTTCTCTCTATAAATGTATCTAATTTAACTCCCAGAATCTGCCAGGGAAGGAAATAGATGAGGTAATTGCAATTTACAAAGATAAATTAACTCACTCATAGAAAAAAACTAAATGAGTGAAATTTCTGGAATTTGAGCCAGATCTGCATCTTTATCCATTTCAATATGCTACGCTGGCATTACACATTTACCTTAAATATAAATAGCTAAGTCTATAAGCATGACAAACTAGAAGCTATAATTAGGGATAAGCTACATAAATAAAATAAACTATGTAATAAAATTAACTTCTACATAATAAAAGCTAACAAATGTGATATAATGACACATTCTTTCAAGATCTAGTGCTGGAACCAGTTCCGCATCATTGGTCAATAGGGGAGTTGAAGCTGAAAAGCAGATTCCTTAAAGATGTCACCTTTATTTTCTGTAACTAAGCTTCCTTTCCCATAGAGATCTTTGGATATGAGCAGGATGCAGAAGCACAAAGAGAGAGAACACAGCAGTACGTCCAAGGTAACTCAGGGACCAATCCCAACTAGATCTCATGAGTTAAACCCAACAGAAAAAAGGGAAAGCCGAAAAAGACTTAAAAAAGACTTCATGTATTAAAATCATCAGGGATTTACTATCAAACAATCTAATAAATCTAATAAAATTTATATACCTAGTAATACCTAGTATATAACTAGTAATACCTAGTATATACCTTGTAAGACTGATCAACACAAAAAGAGAATGCACAAATAATATCAAGAGTTCTTTAAAATAGGGTATGACTGTGGATTTCACAGACATTAATGAAATAAGAGGAAATTACAAATAATTTGTGGCCAATCAATTAAAAGATTTAGAGGAAGTAGACAAATTCACAGTAAAAAGTACCATTGACCCACACTTTCAAGAGCCAAAGACTCAAGAAATAAATAATTTCCATCTT
This sequence comes from Prionailurus viverrinus, assembly GCF_022837055.1. Taxonomy (NCBI): domain Eukaryota; kingdom Metazoa; phylum Chordata; class Mammalia; order Carnivora; family Felidae; genus Prionailurus; species Prionailurus viverrinus. The sequence continues at coordinate 54,411,214 of NC_062572.1, forward strand.
ATACAACTGTTCTACATAAGACAATAAGGCTTACAATCCTTAGCTCATTTTATAAGGCTAGCATAACTTTTTGACAAGTTCGACTAGATCAGCATAAGAAGGGAAAATTACATATTAATTCCATACATGAACACGGATGGAAATTCTGTTTGGGGCAGTGGGAGGTACAGGCTTCCAGATGCAATGAGTCTAATGGGGATGCAAGATTCAGTATAGGGCACGTAATCGATGGTACTGGATTAGTGTTGGATGGTGACAGATGGTAGCTACGCTTGTGGTCGGCACATAACAACATACAGAGTTGTTGAATCGCTCTACTGTACTTGAAACCAATGTAACATTGTAGGTCAACTATACTTCAGTCAATCAATAATGCAGGCTTAGCAAAACTGCTGGATATAAAAATCAAAAGGCCAAAATCAATTATACTCCTATATGTAAGAAAATAAATGTTAGAAACTGCAATTAAAGAAAATATATCATTTATACTAGTAAGACAATGAATTTGTGTTGTTTTCAGTCACTAAGTTTGTGATAGTTTATTACCACAGCAACAGGAAACTAATAGATAGCAGGACTGTTTAGAACAGCTTATTCCAAATAAAAACATAATCATTCTCAAATGCAAAAGAGAAAGAAAAATCCAAAACAAACTCAAAAGAGAAAAAAAAAAAAAACAAAGTAAAAAATAGTTTCAACACATTTAACAGAAGTTCATTTCCCTGAGGAGGGCACCTTTTGAGATGAGCACTGGGTGTTGTATGGAAACCAATTTGACAATAAATTTCATATATTAAAAATAAATAAATAAATAAATAAATAAATAAATAAATAAATAAATAAAAAAGTAGTTCATTTCCCTTAAATATGAAGAATATTTACAAATCCATACTAAAGGCATCAGTAACACAGTGGAGGGAAAAAAAGGAAGTAAACTTTTCACCTAAAAGGAAACACAGGGGCGCCTGCGTGGCGCAGTCGGTTAAGCGTCCGACTTCAGCCAGGTCACGATCTCGCAGTCCGTGAGTTCGAGCCCCGCGTCGGGCTCTGGGCTGATGGCTCAGAGCCTGAAGCCTGTTTCCGATTCTGTGTCTCCCTCTCTCTCTGCCCCTCCCCCGTTCATGCTCTGTCTCTCTCTGTCCCAAAAACAAATAAATAAATTAAAAAAAAAAAAAAGGAAACACAAATAGTCAAATAGTCAATACCAACCCCCATGAAGAGATGCTATTTTTGTCATATTAGAAAAATATGTTTACCTGCTGCCATTTCTCCCCGCGCCAACCACAGGTCTAGGTTAATTACCCTGACTCAATAAACTCTTAACCTCTTAAAACCAGCATGCAACTCCAGAATTATGGGAAGAGCATGTTAAGAATAAAAAATTCCAGGTGCCATGTCCAGACACTCAGATTCAGTAAGTCTGAAGCCAAGAAATCTGTATTTCCTATGTACTGGACCATATAATTTGGGTACATGCACTGCTTATCTCGAACTTCTTATTCCTGAATTTCTTCCTAAACAACCTAAGCCCACAGCCCATTTCAGAGTCTGCTAGATGCATGACTAATAGCACAAAAGGCAAACTATATACATGAAACAACTTTGCCAAAGAGGGGGTACTGCCAGTGCCATTGCAGTAGTCAGCATGACACTGAAGTAATTATCATAGTGCGGATGATGCCACTGTCATCATGATCAGGAGTCAGGGGACAGACTAAGATGACATTTTGAGGGGATAAGTATGCAGCAAATATGCAATAAACATGTAAGTACACGCTTTAATTAACACAGGGCGAGAAGCCACACTATTCTTTCTGCACTTACTTAGAAGACATCCCACACCAAGAACATGACATCACAGAGAGAATCAACAAGGCACCTCTGTCAGGATGTAAGTATGATTTTAGGGTGTAAACTAACATCATCCTATGGTATTAACATAACCCTTTAGGAAACTGACATTTAATCTCTGTGATTTCCAACACCCATTAAATAACCTGGTTTGCAGGCACCATGGTTTCCATACATAAATTGGCTTTAACAAGGAAACAGGTCGTTTATCTTCAGTGCCATTAACTCAAGGTGGACAGTCAGATGTGTGTTCACAGCACTGCTCTAGGTCAAAACCAAGACAAGTTTGTTTACATTGTGTTCATCCCCCCAGGCCCAGGCTAATGAAAACCCTTTTGCCTGAGTCAACTCTGAAACCTACTTGCCTACTGCATTTGACAAACATGGTTTAGGACCATAAATATTTTTTAAATTTCCTTTCCTCTAACACCTACTATCAAGAAATAAAGCTGCCCTTGGATACTTAAGCAATATTCACCAGTAACCCTAAACTGATAACTTGATAGAAAAATGCTGCCTTACCATCATGTTCACAATATTTGGCCTGAGCAGATTACATTTCTTTTTTCAAAAAGAATTTGTACTGGCATGCATTAAGTTATGCATTACTTTTAAAAAATGTAAGTGTTAAAATACTTGCTCTTTCAGATGGACATGATGTATGGAATGAAAATGTCCCACTACTTTAAAAGCAGTATGAGACAATATTACAGAAGCACAGAACAATAATTAAATATGTAGAACATCCCTGAAATTCTATGTGCACTTTCATAATAGCAAATGAAATAGGGTATCACACATAAACAATAGGACAAACTTGCTTTTCGAATCCTGCATGCAGAGCCAGCTACTAAACCTAATAGTTCGGTAAACTCTAAACTATTTGAAGAGTTTTTGTAAAAGATAATAGGGTTCAGCCATCACCTCTTTTTTATATTTTGCTTTCATGGTATCCAGCCAACACTGGATAGTGGCTTGGTATTTATATAAATTGACTATAATCAGGAGGTAGAACTCTTGCCCAAATTTGGCACTTAAACTCTACAGTCTCTCAGGGTTATACCTGTAACATGGATTGGAGAGAAGGGAGAAAGGAGAGATTGCATTAGATCATCTCTAGGGTATTTTTTTTTCATTATTTTAGAGAGAGAGAGAGTGCAAGAGGGGCAGACACAGAGAGAGAATCTTAAGCTGAGCACGGGGCCCGACACGGGGCAGGATCCCACAACCCTGGGATCATGACTCGAGCCAAAATCAAGAGTTGGGTGCCCAAACAACTGAGCTATCCAGGCGCCCCATCTCTAGGGTATTTTTAAGCATTAATGATTTCATGCTCCGTTTTAATGATGGCTGGTACCCCACAAGAGAAACAAAAGTAGCTGTTCTTTATCTACCTAAGTCAAAATCATGACCTAAGTTTTGCCAAGAAAAGGATTCACTAACTGAAATCCTTTCAGGATTCTATTTTGAGATCACTTCCATAATTCTCCCCAGAAGTACAAATGAGGTGATGGGACATCAACTGTCCACTTCTCAGTTGTTGCAAAGTCTTTTAAATCTGCGTATAATCATAATCACCAGATTCAAATTCTGAATCACTGAGTTCAAGAGTTATAAATGGGGAAATCTGGAGGAATCACGTAAAAGACTTAGTACCTACTTCTACTGTTTGCTGTTTCTTTTCTTTTCCTTTCTTTTCTTTTCATTTTTTCTTTCTTTCTTTCTTTCTTTCTTTCTTTCTTTCTTTCTTTTTCTTTCTTTCCTTTTCTTTCTTTCTTTCTTTCTTTCTTTCTTTCTTTCTTTCTTTCCTTTCTTTCTTTCTTTCTTTTCTTTCTTTCTTACTTTCTTTTCTTGAAACTCACCCTATGAATAGCAAGTCAGGTAAGTAGGAAATTTTACATTTCAGAAGAAATCAACCTGACATGATGTAAACAAAAGGTAGAAAGTCTTGCAAATATCTCTATCAGATATAGCCAGGGAAGAGTGTATTTTCCCCTTGTGAAAAGCAAGAACACTCTAGATCTGTTTCATTAATTCTCTAATGCATATTAAATTATTCTAATTCAATATTAACTGAAATAAAACAAAAATGAATTTCTTTAGCTGGCTAAACAATAATCGACTTGCCCTACCTTGCATATTAATATAATGCGCTGTTACATGTTGACTCAGAGCCTGCTTGGAAATAGTGATGGAAATAAAACCATCATGACAACCACTGACTTCTCCCTCATCCCTTAGTACTTTCTTAAGCTCTGACTGACCCATTGTTTATAGCTATAAATCTGCTAAAGAATCCTTACTGGCTTCTCCCATTCTCTACTGTTCTGCAGTGACTCCCATGGCAATAAAAGGTCCCTCAGATTTATTTCTGTTTGATGGCCCAGAGCATCATACTGAAAGCACTGAAATTATACATTCTTTTCTCTTCCCTCATACTCTCCATTGGATATGGACACCAAAAACAATTTTATGTACAGGGGCCATGGTAAACTGGGAGGCACCTAGAAAAAGGGTGTCAGTCATGTATTTGTTAAAGTCTAAAATTCCATTTATTTGAGATATTTTACATTCTCCTCTTACATGTCTATAATTCAAATCTGAAGCAACAGGGCACATTAAATTTCCACAAGACACAAACAATCTTCATAGCTGTTTATATCGTATTTCTAGGGATAGAAATGCACACAGCCCAGGACTATCTCTACTCACTGATAAAGCACAAATTCTCATTGTTCTTCCTCCTTTATTCCGGAATAATTCAAATGCTTTGTACAAAAATAAAAACAAAGTCACAGCACGGTCATAATCAATGAAAAGGTCTTTGGTAGGCTGGCTGGGAGGGAAACACTTCCAACCACCCTGTCTCTTGGAACTCATTTCAAGCAACAATGTCCGTTATACTTCACACACGTAGAAAAACACAGGGAAAATTCCACTGCATCCCCAAAGCCCAAAGCTCACTGGCACTATTGATGGAGGATATATTTCAAGAGTAAAAGTATTTAATTCAATGCTGTTTTAACCTAGCTATAAAACAGAATTTTTCCATGGTGGATGCAATTGTCACATTTCAAACCTCTGAACAACAATTCATGAAAACAAAGAAGTATCAAAGCTCAGTTGCATGTAAAACAGTTGCAAAAGAATTTTTTTTAACTAGGCTCAACACACAGCATAGAGCCCAGTGTGGGGCTTGAACTCACAACCCTGAGATCAAGACCTAAGCTGATAGCAAGAGTCAAATGCCTGGGGTGCCTGGGTGGCTCAGTTGGTTAAGCGTCGGACTTCGGCTCAGGCCATGATCTCATAGTCTGTGAGTTTGAGCCCCGCGTCGGGCTTTGTACTGACAGCTCAGAGCCTGGAGCCTGTTTTGGATTCTGTGTCTCCCTCTCTCTCTGACCTTCCCCCATTCGTGCTCTGTCTCTCTCTGTCTCAAAAATAAACATTAAAAAAAAAAGAGTCGAATGCTTAACCAACTGAGCCACCCAGATGCCCCGCAAAAGACCTTTTTTTAAAAAAAAAATTTTTTAATTTTTGTTTTTAAGAGAGGGAGACTTAGCACGAGCAAGGGAGGGACACAGAGAGAGGGAGACACAGACTCCAAAGCTGTCAGCACAGAGCCCGACACGGGGCTTGAACCCACAGACCATGAGATCATGACCTAGGCCAAAGTTGGACACTCAACCGACTGTGCCACGCAGGCACCCCTAGATTTTTAAAACTTATTTACTCAAGCATAGCTTTCCATAACTCTTGTTTTAAAGACTTATCTAACATACAATGAAATAGTAAATTAATATCTAGAGGACCACTTGATGTACTTTAAAACTTGATATCACACATATGCTTTATTAGCTCAGCTTATACATTTTTGAATTATAAATATAGATATCCCCAAATATAATATTTGGCTTAGGCAGATATATCCAAATACTGCCTTTTTGTAACAATTCACTTTTTCCATTACTTCCGTATAATTTCCTGCTCTCTTTCTTATAGATATTTTCAACATATAATTCATTTATCTTCATTTTAGGATACTATGCCAGTGCTCTAATTGCTTAGACTCTCCCCTATGCTCCAAAAAATGTCAAACTAAGATTCCCAAAGACTGAATGCTGTTTAGAATACATTCCATTCCTAGCAATAGAGCCCATCTTGTTTCTGAGATGCAGCAATGATGCAATCCCCTTTTCAAATTCTCCAACCAACATATATTAGCAGTTAGAGAACATTCAACTACCTTCTCTTTTTATATTTGTTGATGATGCTTGCCAACCTGCAATTTTCTTCACGGGGGAGCTATGCCTATTCTAAACCCACACTAACAAAGGATAAGAGAGAAATGAAAAAAGGGAAATGATATTCTGAAACATCCAGATACTGCTCTGGTCTTTTGCCCTTAAATTCTCAGGTTCCCCGTCTCAGCTTTTCTCAATAAATATTTATGAGGGTTTCAAATGTGTTACTCACTCATATTATGTACTTTTTTATCAGTGGATATGCCACGAAGAGTGACCAAACTCTGTATTGCAGTTACCTTAAGCCAGTTTAGTTAATGTCATATCATATATAACAGGCTCAACTGTATATGGAGGAAAGAATATGCTAAAATGTGCAAAAAAAAAAAAAAACCATACTAGTGAAATCAGAGTCTGTCTGTCTTAACCTTATTTTTCAGAACATCTTTAAACTTGAGGAATGCAGTTTGACCACAGGACTTCTTAAGGAGGGAAACAGGAATCACCTTAAGAGATGAGAGTTTCATTATTCTATCTCTCTCCCTACACCATCCTTTGGGCCTGATGCCTCTTCACAATGCCCTCTGCTCCAAGTGTCAGTCCTTGAAGTTGGTTCTGTAGTGTACATATGTGTGTGTGTTGTTAGTATATATAATTTTGCTTTTATGATGTTGGCAGAAGAAGAAGCCTACTAATTTTATTCAGCATGATGATAGGCCCTAACATCTTAATTATTTTTCATGTTGTGAGTAATTTATTATTCATTGGGTATCTTCCCTGTAAATCTTGTCCTCCCTCTGTAAGATTTTTCTTTGGTGTCCAACAAAGGGTTTCATTGCAATAAGAATCAAGGTGTGTCTATGTTCTTACCCAGAGCTCAAACAATGCCAGCCTTCCAGACCAGCCCAAGAGTTTGGGGTGGGGAAACAGAGTCATTATAGAACATCTTCATTCCTCTGCCCAGAAAGCACCAGAGTTATCACCCATGCCCTCCTAAAAAGGCATCTTGAAGCACATCTTGCTGCAGAGACAAATTCAGAACCCAGAAGACTAGGACTAAAATCAAATTTCATCTGGGTTCGTGTGCAAGAAAGACCTGAAGGAATGGATTGGCTCCTTTTCAGGAACATCTGCCTTTTGATCATTTTAATGGTAAGTAGAATTTAAAGGCCTAGGGAAGGAAATGCAGCCTTAAGGCCTTATCTCTTCTGTCAGTTGTCAGAGTTTCTATATGGGATTTATTCCATTTTTAAACCTGTTCCTATAAAAAAGAGTTCTATGAGTTCAGCCTATGGTGACTTCAAAGGACTCTCCATGCTTGAGGGACCAAATGCCATAGAAAAGCAGGGTGAGAATTTGGCTGAACTAGACTTCAATGGCGTCACAGACATAATCTAATTCAGATTAAATGCCGTAACAATTCTAAAACTTATAATCAGAAACAAAATTATTTTCCATTTTCTTTTATTTATACTTAAACCAAAACCCTACATGTGTAGGGAAGTAAGTTGGTCAAGCCCATTTCTTTTATACAGTTATTTCCCTGTGAGTTTGTTTCAAGGCGAAGTAATGTTAGCTATCTCAAAATTACATTGTAACTAACCATGAAATATTTAAGTCATACGAGAATTTTTTCCTATCAGAAATGGCTAAAGAAAGTGAAGAAAACCAAGCCATCAAGATGAACCCTATCTGGGATTATTAAAGCATTCCTACAGTCCAGGAAGGAACTATTTAGATGATATATTTATTTAAAATAAACATGGAATTTTGGTTATTATACTACTTTCCTCCTTTGGTGCTCAAAGCATAAAGTGCTTTCCAGATAGGTATCACGTATAGCAAGTGTCCTACCCTTGAAAAAGGTAAGGGAGCTTCTAATTCTGGATTCCTAGAGGAACAGAGATCAGGTCGGTCAATTCACCAAACTATGCCAATTCAATTAGAAAAAAATCTATTTTTAAAAATCAATTAAGGGGTGCCTGGAGAGCTCAGTCAGTTAAGAATCCAACTTTTGATCTCGGCTCATGTCATGATCTCATGGTTCATGGGATGGAGCCCCGCTTGGGATTCTCTCTCTCCCTCTCTCTCTCTCTGAACCTCCTCCTGCACGCTCGCTTGCTCTCTCTTTTTATTTCTTTCTTTCTCTCTCTTTCTGAAAATAAACATTTAAAGAAAATTAGATTACATTAGACATAAGTCTATTGAATGTCAAATGACAGAACAATTCAGTCAAAAGGGTTAAAAAATAAAGGGAATGATAAGAAGAGGGAATTATTAGGAAAATTGGACATTTTTTTCAAAGCAAACAAAGGCAAATACCCTATTTTTGGCTGCCTCTCAGTCTCCTAGGAATGTCCACAGTGATGCTATGACATGACCTTGGAAAATGATTTCCACCATATTCTCTGGCAAGTGGCTCTATATAGGATTTATCTTGAACATCAGTTCTAAAAGGCAGAGGGCAGCCAATGTTAGGGAGATAAGGGAACACATTGCTGTCCACTTGCCCTGGCAGGTGCCATTCTTCTGGAATTTACAATTCCCTGAGCTTCCAAAGTGGTGCAGCAGCCTAACACTGCCAAAGGTCACACAGCCCAAACTTGGAAGGAAACAGCGGTAGAACATTCCGTTCTCTGAGCTTGGGAGACAGATTATTAAATAAGACCGTTTTTGAAAAATATTTGTCAACTGAAAAACTCCAAATAGAAGTGTGATGCCCTGTAATAATGATCATTATTTATTTTCATTACAAAAGGAAAGAATCTGATTCAATTTTTAATAGAAATTAAGAATCATCAGTTTAGACCTATTGTTATATTTCTATGGGTTATCTCCATGCCTTTCAACTCAGACAAATCTTTTGTTTTTGTAAGGAAAACTCATTGCATGTATCAAGATTTTAAAGGGTACTTCTGAGCATTAAATTTTGCCTCCTATTCTCCGCATAGGCATGTTTTATGACCATTTAATTTTATTGAGTTCATTTTTCTTCTCCTTGATCTTAAAAGGGTATTATATTTCAGATTCTCAGCATCTCTCTTAGGTAGTATTGATTTATTATCCTTACTAATTTTCAGGTTTTTGATACTTAATTTCCCCCTACTCCCCACTGATACTAAAGTATTTGTGTTTTGCATTTCTTAGTAATTGTGATAGACTTAAGGTATTTTCTATTTCTAATAGATTTTTTAACGTATCACTTAATAACTTTTGCAATTAGGAAGTAGAAACTTCTAGAATGTTTCAAGATTAGAACAAGTTAAGGAAAGTCAATATAATATTATGGATGTTGTGGAAAATAGGCACACCTAGTTGTCTTTTGTTTCTTGAACTCTGCCCTTTTTTCATTAACTAAATCAAAGGCTATCTGGGCATCATTGCAGGTCACACTAATGAGGGTGTGGCAGCTTCTCAGAGATGGGTACTTTATGTCATCTATATCTCATCCACAAGGTACTTTAAACACGATTTTGACTGGCATGATCTATAAATGGTACCCAAAACTCAAGAGTACAATAGGGTGTCCCATTTTATCATGTAAGCCCTTTGGCATCGTCTTCCTAAGGATGCTCATCATGTTCTCCTGTAAAATGGATTGAGGTAGTCAGGTACAGTCAACACTGAACTGAGACTCAGAAGCCTCAGGGTTGAGTCACAGCTTCCCCTCAAAGGGGCTGTGTACCTTTGGCCAAAGCACCCAACCTTTCAGGGCCTCATCGTGCCCCATGTCAGGAAACACTGTTAGACATGATGTCACTAAGCTCCTGCCAATGCAGAAACTCTGAGATTCTTTAGTTACCTCTACTGAAGAGTTATGTAGCAGAAGTTTGCATCTGGCTCACAAATAGTATTTTCATAACTTTAGTCGAAGAATCTACAGATTTGGGTCATGCTGGGGATTGTATAGGTTTTACTAAGAAAGAATCACTTAAGGCAGTAAGTGAGCTGTAAGAGACCTGTATTCTATCCAGTAGATGATATCATAAAAAACAGCTATGTAGTTTCTATCAGATAAGAATTTTGGGGTACCTATGGTGATCATATGCTACCTATGAGATGTAAACACTTCAACTAAGTATTCTTGCTCTTGGAAAATAAAGCAGGTAGGTAGCTAAGCATATAAATATTATCTCACTGTAAGTTGAAAACAGACACCAAAATTTAAAAACATATTTAGAACTAACCTAGCCACTTATCAATTTAGTTCTCACATAAAACAATGTGATTCTGCCATATAGGACAGTCATTTGTTTTTTATTTTATTGTCAGACAAATCTCTACGTGTATAGACTTATGGGAACACCACCACTAACAACCACCACAACAAAAACACATTATCTGATTTTGGTTTTCATTTGTGCTAAATAGAATATCCTAAGTAGCATTAAGTGACTGGTTTTAATACTGCTTGTTACAAAAACCTTGACGTCCCACTTTGGCCAAAGCTGTATCCTATCCATGCTTCTTTTACATTGTCTATTACACTCTAGTATCTTTTTTCACTTACCTGCTTTCCTCCCTCTTTCAACATGTAACACTAAAGGTTCCATGGAAGCAAATCTCACCTCTATTATTTTTGTTGTTGTCAATATAACTGACTAGAGAATTACAATGTATACTTTAATCCCAGTAGGCAAATCTTTATTTTTGCCTTCAGATTCCTACAAACTTCACATTGGGCTACAAGAAAATGTATATCCCAGGAGATATCTAGTATTATTACCATAACATGACCTGTGATTTTAATAGAGTCTTCTCAATAACATCTACCTTGCAGATATTATGTAGATGTAGTTGTAGGATAAAAATCCTGCCCTGAAAATATTTCATGGTTCTTGAGACTCAATGATGTTTTCCCTTTTACAAAGATATTTTTCTTTTTTAGAGAACTTCTCAATCCTGAGTAGTAGCTGCCTCCTTTTTAGTCCCCAAGTATCCAGGCAGGAGTTCCTTACAAAGTAATGAAACTGCTGTTTGAGTTGCAGGGATACTTCCTTCCCTTTCCCAAGTGGGAGCGCAGCTGGAATATTGGAATATTTCACACACAGAGAACACCTCTGATGAAAGGGTTTCTGGAAGGAGTGACCTGAGTGAAACCTTCAGATATGACCTGCATGAGAAATATTTGCCTTTCCTTTCTACCTGGAAAATTACACAGCTTATAAACTAAAATGCCACTACTTGATATACCTTCAATTATAAACAAAAGTGGTATAATTAGGCTTGAACTTGGCATCTCTGACATATCCCTATGAGGATACCAATTGCTTTACTCAATTATTTTTATAAGTATTATTCAGGAGAGAACTGCTTATTAATAAGTTAGTCTGAGGTGTGCAAATGACTTCAAAAACTGACTTCAAAAAGGTAAGTCACAAAAATGAAAAACATCCTGGTTCAGTAGCTACTACTTTAAATACACTCAGCATGGAAAAGAATGGTATGTAGTCTAATATTGCAGTTAGTACACATAATGACTTAGATTCCAATATCTTGTATAAAATCACCGTATTTTCTGTAGGAGAAAGTACTGACAAGGAAAAACAGGCCCCAGAAAAACTTCAGTAATTTGCCAAAAGTTAGATGGCCACTGGATATTGTATATATAACCTATTATTCTCCCTAGAATGGGTACATCATAACAGGTTGGAATGTGTCTCCCACAGAAAAAAAAAACAGTACCTGTCACATAATATGTATCAATGAAAAATCTTAAATGAATGGATGGATTTTGTTTCTAATGCATCTTTCTAACCAAGTCACTTCTCCATATTTCCCACTTACCAGCTAATAGGCAACTTTAATGTGGTTTAGTGAGCTATGAAGCCAGCTTGATGGTTTAAAATGGAGACAACCAAGGAGTTGGATCTCAGGGATTTGGTCTGGAACTGCATGCTCATTTCACCCCCCTTACACTACAAAACATTTTACGGCTAACAAAGTCATTTCACACGCATAACAAAAGTCCTAAAGGATAAACAGAAGTAACCTCATTTTACAAATAAACTTTAGGACATAAATGATTCATAAATGTACCATAAGTGGTACAGTTGTAATTTGAACCGAATATTACACGTCCAAAACTTTGTCCACTCTTCCTGATTTGACTCCTTCTCTCAACTGGGCCAATGCTGTATCCCATCCATGCTTTTTTTTTACAGGTCTGTAACATTCCAGTATCTTTTTATATCTGCTTTCCTCTTTCTTTGAACGTGAGAGCCCTTTCTGGGCAGATACTCTATCTTAGTTTTCATTCTGGGAGAGTAAGTAGCATGGGTGCATATGTTTTAGCTTCTGAGGCACATTTATATTGCCAGAAAAAGGCCTATTCAGGTTACTTCAGTTAATTCAATTTACTGTAAGGACGTCCAAAGAAAAAAGGAAGATGGGAAACCTTCTCATCAACTAGGCCACAGAGAGCATAGCACACCCAGGATACCAAACATCTCTCTGGGTTATTTCTGCTCCCTCAACTGCAGGTGCCTCTAACTCCCTTTTTCATGTACTCCACCATCATGGTAACTAGTTCAACAGTCTCCATTTTGTGTGATGCCTTTTAGCCAGGCCCTCAGACCAAACCACACCTTAGAATGGTGCGTGACCTACATAGGCTCCAAAATGGCGACTTTTATAGGCAAGGAATTTCTGCAATTATCCAGGAGCCCATAACTATTCTGCACAGTTTAATTGAGGTTCACACAGTTAGGCTACTGTGTGCAACTTAGGAAGACAATGTCATTTCATGTTTCTTCCAATACACCCATTCCCAGATATGGAAAGTGAGGAGCCTCCTGAGAGGGCTCATGATTTCATAGGGCCTGAGAATAAAACCTGCAGAGTTCCTGCAAGAACACCTGTCCTTAAAGGGACAGGATTTGGAGAGCGTGGCTACTGGGACCCTCATCAGTAGAGCCAGCTGAGTAGGAAGCAGAAATACCAGATGTGTACCACCTCCAACAGGCACGATATAAGTTCTCCTAGATAAGAACCGGGGATCTAACGTTGCAACCTCCCGAAATTAAAAAACAAAAATGTCGGGGACAGCAAGAGGATGAAAAGGAGCTTCTACTCACAGATTCGCAGGGCAACCATGGATCATTGCTATCCTTCAGTTGAGCTGGGTTCTGTAAAGAGGACAAGAGCAAATAAAATCAACTCCAAACACTCCTTTTATCCCTTTAAACTGAGGACTAAACAGGTTGATGTGGCTAATTTCAAGTCTTTAAAAATGAGTGACTAGTACTTTTATATGACAGGGTGTGCTGTGAACATACCCTCTAAAGCACAGAAGAAAACTCTTTCACTTTTCTTCCTCTTTATGAACACACTGTGCATTTCCTGTGCCTGTCACTTTCACACTTTTTGCTCGTTTTAGATCAGAACCTGAAACAGAGAGAGGAGGAGATTTATCCAAGGTCACATAGCTGGTAAACAAAGTCAAGACATGTCCTCAGTTCTTCTGCCTCCAATGTGTCTAAGCCACATTGCTTTTTATGAAGCTAAACTATAATTTAGTGCTACATATCCATTTTGAGACAGAAACTATTTGACTTAGAAATATACACAGATTTGGGGTGCCGGGGTGGCTCAGTCAGTTGAGTGTCTGACTCTTGATTTTGGCTCAGGTCATGATCTCACGGCTCATGAGTTCAAGCCCTGTGTCGGGCTCTGCACTGACAGCATGGAGCCTGCTTGGGATTTTCTCTCTCCTCTCTCTGCCTCTTTCTCTCTCTCTCTTTCAAAAACAAATAAATAAATAATTGAAAAAAGAAATATACACAGATTTCAGAAACTTGATATCAGCCTAATTGCTGCGATAACAATAATCTTCATTTGGGGTACACATATCCCTGAGATACATGATCATGCTTCTCATGTATCCCTGAGATACATGATCATACTTATACAGAGGTATAAGTGCACAGATAGTTTTAAATGAATCATTCACTACATACTCAGCTTCCACATATATATTCTTTCCTTAAGTCAACATGATGAACATGTACCTGAACCTGAAGTATCAAGCTGACCTCTCCCAAATCTCCCTTTAAAAAAAGTCACACCTCTCACACATGGCAAACATTGCTAGGTTGCACTGCAATGGATTGCAAAAGTATCCGGGGCACTGAGCCAACCAATAATTCAAAATATCCATATCAGAACTGAGAAAGAATTGACTCTAAAACTCATAGTGTCCTCTTACAAGTCATATGATCTTCAATTATTTATTTTGAACAAAAGAGGACCCAATAGGGTTGCCAGTGTATAGGTCATTATAATCATTATAACTCATTTTTAACGATAGATGAAACATTATTAAAAATTCTCAAAAATTAAAAATACTGTAAAAACGTTACTCTCCGTGGCAATGTTAATGTTCAAAATTGTCTGCTATTGCAAGATCACTTATAAGAACGCAATAAATCCAAAGATTTATTTTGGAAATATAAAGAAAGAAGATGAAAGTAAAATTTTGTTCTCTTAAATTTTACACATATATTCTATTTCTTCAAAGATTTTAAAATATTTTTAAACACTAAAGCCTCTGGCAGATTCATGATTAGCAATAAATTCCAGATCACCACTCAGCAAAAGTAAAATATCTATTGTGTCCTCCTTTTAGACCAGAACAAGACTTTCACTTACAACATATATCTCCATGTAACTTCCCATACCTGCACAATTTGAAGCACAAAAGGCTCCATAATGATCGATCTTACATTTTTCATCTAGTCTGTATATGTGGTAGAACTAATTTTATGAACACAAAACATTAAATAAGAGACAGTGATAAATTACAAATATTATTTTGTCCTCCTTTTTTTTTGAAAATGTTCATTTTTTTTAATGTTTATTTGTTTTTGAAGGAAAGAGACAGAGTGTGAGTGGGGGAGGGGCAGAGAGAGAGGGAGACACAGAATCCGAAACAGGCTTCAGGCTCTGAGCTGTCAGCACAGAGCCCGACGCAGGGCTCGAACCCACAAACTGCAAGATCATGACCTGAGCTGAAGTCGGATGCTTAACCGACTGAGCCACCCAGGTGCCCCTGTCTTCCTTTTTTAAATCACCCAAGGATTTGCAAAGTAAACACAGATTACAAACAAAACCAACTTCTAGGTTTCAAACAAAGCTTATTATTTCATTTTTCTTAAATAGATAGACCTGTGGCAAAAATCAAGTGTAATAAGACCTTAATCATCCCACAGATCCAGCATATGGCCCTGTCTGTAGGAGGCAGTCCCCTCTAGCTGTTTTATCCTCATGCCAATGTATTTGCAAGGAGTAGAGTTGAAGTCACTGCTCCCCAACTGGTTTTCTAATCTATCATCTGTCCATTTGTCCAAAACCACAATTTAGTCACATTGACGCTAAAAGTCCTATGGTGCCTTGGTGGCTCAGTCGGTTAAGCGTTCAACTTCGGCTGAGGGTATGATCTCATGGTTTGTGAGTTCCAGTCCCGTGTGGGGCTCTGTGCTGCACTAACAGCACAGAGCCTGCTTCAGATTCTCTGTCTCACTCTCCCTTTGCCCCTCCCCCGCTCACACACACACACACACACACACACACACACTCTCTCTCTCTCTCTCTCTCTCTCTCTCTCTTTCTCTCAAAAGTAAATAAGTAAACATTAAAAAAAAAAAGTCCTATGGTGCAAATGCCTGATAAATGATTTTAGTCATTCTCTCAGGTGCTGCTAATCAAATAGTTATTTTCTCATTGAAATTTATCATACTTACAATTAGATCAGTGTTTTACAGATCAGGTAAAAAGTAGAAAAGAAATCTCACAAAATTACTATTTAAGGCATGGGAAAGTCTAAGATATCACTTAAAATTAGGGAGAGAAAATTCTCCATAAGATAAGGAACAAGCCCTGTAAGTCCCAGAAGTGTGTCTGAGTGCACGCGGAAGGCAGCCCACCCATTCAGAGGCTGCTCCAAGTTCAGTGCTTAACCAAGAGCAGGGATAGTGAGTGACCACATGCATATCATGAACCAAAAGAAAAGATATCAAAAGCCACCATGAAATAATTTCTCTCAAAGAACTGTGTGGATTATTTCATACACCTGTGTCTCTGCATATATTTTTCCCTTTACATCTTCTACATTTTTAGTAATGCCACCCTCGATTTTTGCAAGGCTTAATATCTTTATCAATTTTATAGTGATGGTCTATTCATTTCTACAACAAACACTTACTGCATGCCTAGTCACTGGGCATTCTGATAGGAGAGGGTAGGAACATGATCCCCAAAATCCCAACTTTCTTGGAACATGTAGAGTAGTGGACAGGTACAGATAACAGAGAAGTAAATGGTTAACTTTTCAAAATAACATCAGACACTGAAAAAGTGCTGGGAAGACTCTTACAGAGGAAGATGTAACAATGATGGATTTGACAACCATTGACAAAGGGTGGCCATGGATGCTGACTGAGCTTGGGCATGGGGGACTCCAGTATATCTCACTAAGAAAGAGACAGGGCCAGTGTTGTGAAAATCAGAAGGTTGATGGGATGCCTGGGTGGCTCAGTCGGTTGAGCGTCGGACTTTGGCTCAGGTCATGATTTCACAGCTCGTGGGTTCAAGCCCCATGTTGGCTTCTGTGCTGACAGCTCAGAGCCTGGAGCCTACTTCAGATTCTGTGTCTCCCCCTCTCTCTGCCCTTCTCCCACTCATGCTCTCTCAAAAATAAACATTAAAAATTTTTATTAGAAAGAAAGAAAGAAAGAAAGAAAGAAAGAAAGAAAGAAAGAAAGAAAGAAAATCAGAAGTTTGAGCTTTCCCAGCAGTGATTCAGTAACCTGAGACAAGGGAGCACTTGAGTCCTAGAACAGAGAGCATCAGGGACAGAGATAAAGGACAGAGCTGGGAGAAGGGCAGGGCCAAATCAGATAGAGCCTCTTTGCTATGAAGAGGCTATGAAGGCAGTCTAAATTCCATTCTAATGGCCATGGGAAGTTGCCTTGCAAGTTTGAAGCAAGGGAGTGACTCAATCCAATTTGTGGTATTTTTAATTTTTTTTTTTAATTTTCAATTTTGAGAGAGGGGGGCAGGCACAGAGAGAAGGAGAGACAGACCATCAGTGCAGAGCCCCAGGCGGGGCTCGAACCTGAGCTGAAATCAAGAGTCAGACACTTAACCAACTGTACCACTCAGGCGGCACCCCAATCCAAATTGTGTTTTATAAAGATTGCCTTGGCTATCATGTCGTATTTTATTTGCCTCTTGCAAAAAAGTCTGTGATATGGCCCCTAAGCTATTTTACCTTATATACATAATATCAGATTTAAATAAGGTTTGTATTTGATAACTTCTTCAAACTGTAGTACCAATCTTAAGATAATTGGGGATAACTAGTTAGGAAAGAGTCTTAACGAGAATAGATTTGGTACTCCTAAGGAACATATCTAAAAGCTATACGTTATACTCCACAATAAACATGTTTGTATAATAGTTTTCAGTGGAGATGCACTTAATCAGTTAACAATAAATAAGCTTCTATGCAAGCAAGAAAGCTTTTCCAACTTTTCTTTAAACGCAAGTGCAATGACATGATTGTCTATGTAGAAAATCGAAAAGAATTGACAAGACAATTCCTGGAACTAATAAGCAATTACAACAAGGTTGCAGGATACGAGGTTAATATACAAAAGTCAAATGCTTTTTAATATACCAGCAATGAACAAGTGGAATTTGAAATTTAAAACACAATACCATTTAAATTAATACCCCCCCAAATTAAACTGTTAGGTATCAATCTAACAAAATATATACAAGGTATACATGAGAAATTCTAGAAAAACTAAATAGAGACCTATTCCATGTTTGAGAGAGAGAGAAGAGAAGTAGAGGGAAGGGAGAAAATAGAGACAGGTGGGAAGCTGAAGATGAGGAACAAGAATCTCTTAACATGAGATGAGGGCTCACGTGCCTGGCTCACCAACCTTCCGGCATCCACCGAGGCAGTGCTTCCAGTTAACCTCCCGCTGGAGGACAGTGCTTGACAATCACGTATCAGAGTTTAACGTACAGCACTATCCGTTCTCTGTTTTCCAAACATCTCAATGACCTGAATGGAAGCTACCTACTAAAGTGATATATAAGGCAACCTTCGAAATATATGATGTCTTTATGTATTCATTGATGTGGAACTCTACCACAATAATCACTGAATGAAAAAAACAAATTACCAAATGGTGTATTATAATATAATTCTCCTTTGGTCAAAAAAAAAATATTACAACTTATGTGAGTATGTGTTTTTGGAAGAAAAAAAAAAAGCCTGAAAGGAATTCTCCAAATATTAGCAGTGGCAATCTCCAAGTAGTGGGATTTAGTGGGATTTTTACTTGTCCTTACCCTCTTTCCAGAATCATCTAATTTTCTAACACCAAAAAACCTGACTCTCAAGGGACATTATTTAGTATGAAATAAAACATCTTTCACACCCAAATAAAACCATCTTCTATTAAATACTGAACTTCTTTTCTATGTCTAGATATTTTGCTGATATCTAGTAAAAGTACACGTGAGGAAGAAAGTGAATTAAGAAGAAACACGATGCCCTACTGCCAAATTTCTAATATGCATTTTTTCCCTTCCTGGGCTCAGGTGCCATTCCAAATCCCCACCACACACCCATTCCCTCTTATACCCCCGCACACACACACATACCTGCAGATCTGCTCTGCACCCTGCCTACCTGTCCTAGTCTCTCTCCAGTCTCTCCCTGTTTCACTCTGTTCCCTGACTCACCAGAGTTCACAATAGTACCTTATCATCTCCCTGAATCTCCAGTCAGCCTTGGTAACAATCCCCAACCAGAGGACAGCCCTAACATTCCTTCTCTTCCCGCTCCTAGGCTGTCGAGTTCTACTTTATTTTTTTTAACGTTTATTTATTTTTGAGACAGAGAGAGACAGAGCATGAGCGGGGGAGGGGCAGAGAGCGAGGGAGACACAGAATCCGAAACAGGCTCCAGGCTCTGAGCTGTCAGCACAGAGCCCGACGCGGGGCTCCAACCCACGGACCGCGAGATCATGACCTGAGCTGAAGTCGGACGCTTAACCGACTGAGCCAGCCACCCAGGCGCCCCATGTCAAGTTCTACTTTAAAAAAGGCTCAAAACTGGGGCACCTGGGTGGCTCAGTCGGTTGAGCATCCGACTTCGGCTCAGGTCATGATCTTGCAGTCCATGAGTTCGAGCCCTGTATCGGGCTCTGTGCTGACAGCTCAGAGCCTGGAGCCTGCTTCGGATTCTGTGTCTCCCTCTCTCTCTGCCCCTCCCCCGCTCATGCTCTGTCTCCCTCACTCTCAAAAATGAATAAATGCTAAAAAAAAAAAAAAAGTTAAAAAAAAAGGCTCAAAACAGATGGCCTGCACATCATATTCTTGCTTCCTCATCTCAGTTGGTCTTCAAACTCTTCATCAACTACAGACTAATAGTTGCTTGCCTCTGTTTCTAGCCTTCTGTGCTCAAGTGTTCCCTAACATTTATGGCATGAGTTGGCTTCCTGTCACTTTCCTTCACCCTTCCCAATTCTTCTCACTCCAACCCCACAAAATTGTGGAACAGGTATGTGCATAATTTTCCTCTAATTATGCCTCAAAATGATTTCTCTCTTCATTGAATTCTTCTGATCTTTTGTATCAAAGGAAGAAACAATCTACCTCATTACCAAGTCTCTTTTATTCACATTTTGATCCAGCCATTCCTATTCTCTTTTAATCACAATTGTAACTGTTCCTTGATTTCTTTCCTCTCCCTTTCTCCTTTTTCCTCCTATCACTTTTTCTCCACAGCCCCCTTCTCCTCTGCCTTTAGATCGTATATTTGGTCATGATTTCCCAACATTAAAAAAATATGCCTTGAGATGGCTCAGTCAGTTAAGCATCCAACTGTTGATTTCAGCTCAGGTCATGATCTCTTGGTTCATGGGATCGAGCCTGCATTGGGCTCTGCGCTAACAGCTGACAGTGCAGATCCTGTTTGGGATTCTCTCTCTCCTTCTCTCTCTGCCCCTCCTCTCTCTCCCTCTCTCTCTCTCTCTCAAAATAAATAAACTTAAAAAATATATCTTGATCTAATTAACCCCTCAAACTATATCTTACCTCCCACATTTCTTTTATCTCCTAACTGAAAGTGTAATCTACAATTACTATTTCCACTTTCTCAATAACTCATTCCTTGACTCCCATGATTTGGCATATGTCACCAGCAAAAGTTAGCAATGACCCATGACCTTCTCGGTTCCCATTCTCCTTCACCTTGCTATGCACATTAACCATCAAATATTCCCTCTTTGTCTAACCTCTTATCATTCCACTCCAGAGATTCTGTTTCCTCTCTTATTACTTCTCCACCTGCTTATCCAATCTCTCCTTTCTGAACTCAGCTTCCTTGTCAACCCACCACAACCACCACAATCACCACCACTTTGTAGCATTCTGACACCAAGAGAATCCGCTCTGAGCCACAGCCTGGTCCCCTGATTCTCTATTCCCTTGGGCTCTTGGAGCCCTCTGCTTTTAGACTTCTTCTTTCTGTACCCTGCACAGATATGAGCATTTCCCATAAGATTCTGTTCCTTGCCTACTTCACTTACCTTACACCATTGCATGTAATAGCCATATTTCCTTTAACTTCAAATAACACTCGTGTTTGGATAAATTCTTCTTTAGCTTTTCTATCTATCTCAAATTTTAGAATCACATTAAAAATTTACAAAAATAAAATGAACATCAGACAGCCTCTCACTGCAGTGACATTCTCCTGCTGAATTTTCTGTTTCTATGACTAGCACTCCAATTGTCCGTGAAAGCCAAGCTTACACCATCTGACCTTTCCCCTCCTGGCATCCCATGGTCCATAAGCCCTACCAGTTCTTTGGAAATGTTTCTATCTTCTCTCCTTTCCAGTGCCACTTCAACACTGATGTTGGTGTTCTAAGTATGCCTTACCTCAGCAATTGCTAATTCTTACATGTCTTGACTTCAAGTGCTTTTCCTTTACATTCCACCCTTTGTATCGATGCTGTGTATTACACACACTACTTTTGTCACTCTTACTCTCTTATCCAATGAAGTTCAAACTCCTTAATCTGCTACATAAAGCACTTCATGATATGTCTCCAAACTGAGATTCCAAACCTTGTTTCCCATGTCTCTTTACTACTACTTTCCAGCTAATAATATTATTTATCATTTCTGGAACATCCAAAAGTGCCCTGTGTTCATGTTTTACTCTGGCTGAAATTTTCCTTTTTATCAATTCTTCTTATCAAAGCAGCTTCATCCTTGAGAGCCCTTACAGTCCCTAGTCTCCTACAAGTCCTTACCAAAATTCACTTTGATCACTTGAGTTGTCTGCTATACCCATCCATCAAGCCCATCGGTGCCTCCATTAAAGCATATATCCTAACCTGTCTTGCTGTAATTATGTGTTTTTTCTTCCCTAAAAGTGTAAAAGCCTTTGGAGGGCAAAGAGCCTGTATTATTCATTTTGTATTACCCATGCTTATTCTATATTATTAACAAAATGTGGATTTAAGAAATGAATTAACAAAAGAAGATTGTCAATGGTTTTATGACAGTTTCCCTTAAATTATGCACTTTTTGCTAATGTTGTACCTTCTATAACAGGTGGTGCTAGAAGTAAACAGCGAATTTATTGTTGAGGTAATGTATATTAAAACTGTTTTCTCAATTTAAATTGAAAGAAAAGTGGAATTTTCTAATGCATCGTATATCAAAAATCAGAATACTAAAATCATAATCACTTAGTAAAAGGTAAGAGAAAGAACTTCTGCCAAACTAAAATAGCAATGGCTAACCCATACTTCTAAATATCCATGTTTTCAGGCATAGTTTGTAACAACTCAATGTCATAGTAACTCCTACTTTCCAAACTGTATTAGTAGTTTATTCATACATTTCTCAACTTAAAGAAGCACAGTAATACATTAGAATGAGAAGAAGATTTTTAGACAGTTACACCATTAAGAAAGACAATCAATGGTCAATTTCCTCCTTTCAGCGAGGGAAAGATATAAAAATTATATATATATTATATATGTCATCACAACTCAATAGAACAACAGAGCATCCGGTGCCATTAAGAGTGGGACTCAGGAAATAAATTCCTCGATCTCTGGGAGGGCTTTATTTTCTTACAGTAGTTAAACTTTCATCATGATCAATCTCAAATCATTGAAGAAAATAAAATTACTTTTCTAATCCTGTTGATGAAGAGATCTCTGGTACTTTTCAGGAAGTTGTATCAAAATGGGGGGAAGTGTACGAGCTTTGGTTCTTGAAAGGATAAGCTCCATTCACAGGGAACGTTTCCTTCCCCAAAGTGGTAATTAAATGAAGCATTAGCTTAAACAAACATTACAATCATTTAGGCCTCAATAAGTATATTAGGAGTCACTTAAAAATTTATTTATATATATGTATATATGCATACATTTATGCATGTATACAAATATGTTTATGCATGTAGTAACATTTCTAAACTCTTCAATACTTTAAAATTCTTAGACTTCCTCCAACAATAGTAACATAAGACCACAAAGAGAAAAACATATAGCAAGCAGGGATAAATATGGACACCATTGAGAAGACACGTAGTTATCCATGGGATTGTTGCAAGTACCATCAATTCAGTTAAAATATTCTTCTAATCCTACAATAATATATTTGGATGCTTAGCCAGAGTGATGTCATTACCAAAAGAAAAGAAAAATCCCTTCTTTCTTTTAGGTGACCATACCCACCAGCACAATTTTCCTTTTGCATAGGATGAACTCAATGGAACACCAGCAATCTTTTAAACTCTGGAGATCAGAAAGCCTGGTCAGAGCCCAAAGAGGGGTGAGGAAAGATTGAAAAAAAAAAAGAAAAAAACACAACATATTATCCAATATAACACATTATGAGCACGACACATAGCTAATGAAATTTGTTTCACTAGAATCATACAGTTACAAGTGAGATGATTCCAAAAGAAGTAGGTAGGCAAGTGACCAGGCTACACCCACCAAGGGTTTTGAATTAGTGAACACTTTCTTTGTTCCTCAAATTCAATACCTTTGCTTCTTCTGGGTGCACCTTACAATGTTGAATACATGTCCTTACTAAGTAAAACTGTCCTAACACTGTATAAAATGTGAACTATTTTTGCATAAGGTGAAAGAATTAGACGTTGAAAATGGCACTACAAAATGGCAGACAGTCAGAAGACAAAAGCGGGAGTGGATCAAGTTTGCTGCTGCCTGTCGAGAAGGAGAGGACAACTCCAAGAGGAATCCGATTGCCAGAGTAAGTGAGGAAATGAACAGGAGTATGCGGTGCTGATAACACATGATTTGCAGGGCAGGAAAGCCCTCAGACATTTCAGGGATTTGCAGCCTTCACTACTCCACAGTGACTTAGGAAGAGGGGCGACAGGTAGTCATTTGCTCATGTTGCTGAGGCACTGTTTTGAATATTACCTTGTGGGAACTGATACAGAGCAGAGAGTCTTCGAGTGATCCTAGAAGAGAAACCTGGATCTCCAGCACAACTGGGCTTTATCTGTTCATTTGTGTCCTGCTTATCTGTCATAGGTACATGTTATAGAAAATTTATGCATGTAGTAATAATCTTCCGACTATCCCTCCCCCAGATCAAAGGTTTACAGTATTGATTAATTCTCTCCAAGAAAGGAAAGAAAGGAAGTGTCAAAAGTTCCCACTAGATTCCTATATCCAGAATTAGGAGAGTCTTAAAAAGTATTCCAAATAATGGTAATTAAAAAGGAAGGTGAGTGAAGGGAAGAAAGTGTACTAAATTGATCCAAGAAGGATGGGATCCACGTTAGCAGTTTCACTAGGTCTTGGGAAGGGGCATCTTGGCCTTGCCCCACTAGTGAAACAGCAGAGCAGTCAACCAGAATTCTCTCCTTACAGCTTTACATTTATACATTGTTTGCATGTTTATATGAAGTTTTACCTATCTATAGTAAGCATCAGCAGTGAGTGATATTACAGATACAACCTCCACTCAAGAAGACATTATTCTCTGTCAGAGGAGTATTCCGATTTTTGGAAATTTTTGGAAAGATTTAAATTGTTATTGTTTCAACTCACAGTTATAGCTTTATGTTACTTCACTGTATGGCGTATTCTTTTCTTTTTATTTACATTTGGGGATTTCCTGGATTTTCAGATCTCTGGAGTAGAGTGGAGCTACTCCAAGTTGTGTTTCCAGTTGTCTTTATTTAATTGTGGGTATTGGGTAACAAATCTTAGTATTTTACCGAATGTTCTCATCTTTAGTATACAGGTGAGATTCCAAAATTTAAACTATCTTTGTTCAAATTTATGAGCAATAGATATAAAACTATTAAAACAAATCTTACATGGCAGAATATTTGCTAAACTCTATTTGGCAGATGAGTGATATGGTAGGTTTCAATTCATAAAATTATTCCCAGTATCTCAAAACACTGTATTTCTCTTGTGGTTTTCTTAAGTTATCTATAATTTTGATTAAATCTCTAAAGTCTAGTCAGGGTACATATCAATATAACACGATCCTTCAATGAGTACTAAAGATGGTGATTTCTTCTGTCAAACTCTTTATATGCAAAGAAAATCAGAGAATTGAACAATGTACCATTAATAATAGCAAATCTCCCATCAAGCATGTATGTGCCTTATGCCAGGCATTGGGGTGTGGTGTATATATGTTACCTCATACAATCCCCACAACAAACTTAGGATGTAAGTGGTATTATCCCATTATAAGCTGGTGCTTGGCAAAGTTAAGTGAATTTTCCAAGGTCACACAGGCCTAAATCATGGTGCCTTGTTTGAATCCAAAGCCCATCTGGCTACAAAACTATTCCCTTCTCATTCTATTACACGCCACGGTTCATTATCTGCTTTAAATAAGATCACAATCCTAACCATTTTCCTCATAGATCCGATCAGACTGTGAAGCGAACCAGAAGATTACATACCGCATCTCTGGGGTAGGAATTGATCGACCACCTTACGGAGTGTTCACCATTAATCCTCGGACTGGGGAAATTAACATCACTTCAGTGGTGGACAGAGAGATAACCCCACTTTTCTTGGTAAGTCACAGTAGTGTTTTAACTTATGCATATTATTTTTCTTCCCTATTTAAAACACAGTAAAGCTGAAGCCAAACAAAGGGACCAAAGCAATGAAAAGAGTATGAAAACATAAGTTTATAGTTCAAGAGTGTTATATAGATATGCCATCAAATGTCTTGATAATGTTTAAATTAATAAACTTTAATCTGTCTGAATTCACTAAGCAAATTGTTTCTTTGCATATTTCCTGAAATAGTTTTGATCATGTTACTTAATTTCCTTTGATAGAAAGAGACAGTTTTTCCCTCAACTCTCCACAGATCTATTGCCGGGCTCTGAATTCACGGGGTGAAGACTTAGAAAGACCTCTTGAGCTTAGAGTCAAAGTTATGGACATAAATGATAACCCTCCAGTTTTTACCCAAAATGTGTACACAGCCAGCATTGAAGAAAACAGTGATGCAAGTAAGTGGATGACACTACTTTTCCGCATTATTATCACGTCGATTTCTCTTCCTCTAAAGCTGTAGGAGACTGAACACACAGGTAATTTAAAGATCAGAAAAAGTCAAACTTGTATTTTGAATAAGCCCCACAAGTTCTAACTTAAAACTGACCTAGAAAAAAAATCATATCTAAAATGCTACATATCCTCTTGTTTGTTTGTGGAGGATCCTTGTACATGTAATTTAGCAGGAGCTTAGAGCCTTTCTTAAAGATTATTACTGGTTCATGATTAACTTAAACCAAATGAGTTAACTGAAAAAGAAACCATGGATGCTTTCCATGCATGGAAAAAGTCTCTGTGCTGATCTATCCCTCAAATTGTGGGCTGAAGCACATCAGAGAGTGACGGAGGGTGCATCTCCTACGGCAGCCATCAGGTCGGTCACAAAGCATAATCTCTGGTTCTTCACAGTCTACACGGCAAGCCACATTACATTCTCTCTCTCTTTTTTTTTTCACTTTTTCCATCCTGTTTAATTCCATCTCCAGCTCCAATACTCTCTTCTCTTTCTTTCTATCCCTTCTCCTGAATGTCTTTCCTTTCTATGCTTTTCCTATGTTGGTACTTTCCTTTGTTCTCCCCTCCCTTGCCTTCTGACCCTTGCTTTCCCCAATCCTCTAATATTCCTTTTTCTTTCATATCTATGTCTGCACGTGTACCTCGAGGTTAAATTTGAAAAAGGGAATATAAAAAAGGAATTTCAGAAAGAAAGACATATAGAAAGCAAACTAGAGGTACTAATGGACAGTCAAAGAAAGAAGGATGGAGAAGTTTGGAGGAAAAGAGGAAAGAGGCAAGAAGTACTGGAGGAGAGAAAGAAGAGGTAAAAAGGCAGGAGTCAAGAGGGGGTGTCTGGAGAACTTCTTCAGAGTCCCCAAAAGAATGATGTGGAAAATAAGAAACACAAAATGCTTTATAGCATAGGAGAAGAGGACATACAGAAGTAAAGTGAAGGTTTTGCCCCAGAGCGTCTCCAAAGCCCATCATGGTTTCGTCACTAACATACTTCAGCATAACTTGGTGAAGGGAGGAAAGGTGAAGCCCGCCTCCAAACTGACACCCAAGTCCACGTCTACGTCCACGTCCACTTGGCGGCTGATTAGCAGTTTTATTAATGCTCCCTCAAGTGAACCACAGGGCCAGGGCATATTTTCATAGACTATGAACTCCATGAAACCTGGCTTTTTTATTCAAGGGGTCCCTGGTTCTCTGTACTAGTTTTTCACTTTGAAAACTGGCTGGGAAGCAGAAAAACATCAGGGACCAGCCAGCTCTGGAAAATCTGTCCTAGGGGCTAATGTCCTTGGGGATTGCCTAGGATGCTGGTTCTTTGTTCCTATGAATAATCAACAACTTTTTCTATTCCTGTGGACAAATTTTCTTTTCAATAGTTATATGTTCTTGACTATTCAGGTAAGTGCTATCATCCTCCAAGGCAACCAATAATAATTCTCCATTTTCTGGATGAATGAAAATAAAGAATATAGGTGATCAATTAATAAGCTTAACATTGAATTTAATTAAGCTATAATCTTTCTATTTTTTAAGTTTATTTATTTATTTTGAGAGACACAGAGTCAGTGGGGGAGGGGCAGAGAGAAAGGGAGAGA
The DNA here is from genome assembly GCF_022837055.1 of Prionailurus viverrinus. Lineage (NCBI taxonomy): Eukaryota > Metazoa > Chordata > Mammalia > Carnivora > Felidae > Prionailurus > Prionailurus viverrinus. The sequence goes on from NC_062572.1 coordinate 54,438,535, forward strand.
AAAAAATCCCAAGGCTCCACATTGTCAGCACAGAGCCCAATCTGGGACTCAAACCCACAAACTGTGATATCATGACCTGAGCTGAAATCAAGAGTCAAATGCTTAACTGATTGAGACACCCAGGTGTCCCAAGCTATAATCTTTCTTACTTAAGCATTTTAAATTAATGTCACAAGACCACTGTAAACACAAATTGACAAAATCGGTTTTTCAGATTTATGATAAAGGCTATGGAACTTCTTTTTCATACATTAACAATTACTCTAGTTTGCTCCTGATTTACCGTTTAGTCACTTAAGGAGTGTAAGTACTTTATATACTAAAGGATTTTATAGAGCAAACCGCCATTCCATTATTTTTACAATTAGTGGTGTAGTTTGAAATTATGGTAATACATTCTTGTGGAAAACTAAAACAGAAAATTCAGGGAAGGCCAACCACTCTTTCTTCCTATGCCTGATGATTTGCTGAACTGATCCCAGCAGAGTCCCAAACATTCTTCACCTCCATCTTCATTTCTAGACACACTGGTTGTAAAGTTAAGTGCCACAGATGCAGACGAAGACAATCATCTGAATTCTAAAATAGCCTACAAGATCATCTCTCAAGAGCCAGCAGGGGCACCAATGTTCATCCTGAACAGGTACACTGGAGAAGTCCGCACGATGTCCAGTTTCCTTGACAGAGAGGTAAAGCCTTCTATGAATGAATGATAAGAAATAAAGAACTCAATTTTCAAAAGGCAAAGATGAAATGATCCAAGTATGCCTTTCCTCCAGTGTAAAGAAGGGAAGGAAAAATAATCTAACCATGACTTTTGAATGAAAATTATAAGAAGAAAAAAATTATATTAAAATACTACATAAAATTATAAAAGGAAATTAGGGGAACAATTTCAGAATGTGTCGTGTTTCATTCAACACGTGGTCTAAGGCTTACAATTCTTTTTCATTTTAAGCAACACAGTATGTATAATCTTGTGGTAAGGGGCTCAGATCGAGACGGAGCTGCAGACGGACTGTCTTCTGAGTGCGACTGTAGAATCAAGGTTTTAGATGTCAATGATAACTTCCCCACTTTGGAGAAAACTTCCGTAAGTTGTTATTTTTATAATCCTTTTCCCCTAAGTGTCAGTAACTGATTTGCTTTCCTGCTACTTTGTGAGCCTGGTTCTGTTATGTGTGTGGATGGACTCAGCTTTGCTGTGTAAACCTTAAGTATAATAATAATATACCTCATACAGTCAATAATATTGTACTCACGTTGTATGGTGACAGATGGTAACTAGACTTATTATGGTGATCATGTCACATTATATATAGACATGGATTTACTATGTTGTATGCCAAACGAAAATGATACTGTATCTCAATCGTATTTCATTACAAAATAGTAATACACCTTAATAGTGCATGCTTGCCTTTGAGTCACTATCCTGTACAACCTGCATCTATGAAAGCAGCAGACCAACTCCTCCATACTCTCTACTTAAAGAAATGTGGGATTTTATTAACCTGATGCTGAGAATCATGTAACAATATTGATGTATCTTTATAGGCCTGATGTTTGCTGAATTAATTCTACAGGAGTCCCAAACATTTCCCACTTTCATCTTCATTTTAGGCACAAAGAAGCATAACATTGAAAATAGCAAAGCCAAATCTGGCTCGCCACCTATTTTGGTTAAAAAAAAAAATGTTTTATCGGACCACAACTTGACTCATCCCTTTATATGCTGTCTGCGGCTGCTTTGATCTTACAGCAGCGGAGGTGACTAGTTGCAGCTGAACTCTCTGGCCCACAAAGCCTAAGATAATGTCATCTGACCCCTCACAGGAAAAGGAGGGACTAACTTACGGAAAATTAAAAATAAGCAAGGAAAATAAAATAAAGTGCCAGTTTGACCTTGACTTCCCACACAGCACAAGAAAATCAGTTTTATTATCTTATATTCCTATTCTTATATTTCTAATTGAAATGTGTGGCCTTTAATAATGGTGCAAAAATTATTGATGTAGTTTGTTGTTAGTAATTATGTATTAGTAAATATCTTTCCTCCTTTGAAACTTTATTGATTATAAACTTGATCCATGTCTTTTCAGTACTCAGCAAGTATTGAAGAGAATTGTCTAAATTCGGAGCTCATACGATTACAAGCAATTGATCTTGATGAAGAAGGCACCGATAATTGGCTGGCAAAATATTTAATTCTCTCCGGAAATGATGGGAATTGGTTCGATATTCAAACAGACCCACGAACCAATGAGGGCATTTTGAAAGTCGTCAAGGTACAGTTTGGGACCTGCAGTATTTTCTTCTTTTTTTAAAGTTTATTTAGTTATTTTGAGGTGGGGTGGAGCAGAGAGACACAGGAGACAGAGAATCCCAAGCAGGCTTCATGCTGCCAGCATGAACTCCACAAGGGGTCTGATCCCACCAATCGTGAGATCAGATCGAGAGTCAGATGTTAACTAACTGAGCCACCCAGGCGCCCCTGCAGTATTTTCTTCTAAAGAAGTTTTAATTTCCTCTTCCAGACAGAATCTTGCTACCAAAAAAACATTCTATAACCTTGAATACTACTTGCATGACTAGTGCCCTAAGTTAGCTCACTATATCGGTCTGAGCCTTCCAGCTCAGCAACACGCTGTTTGTTACCAAGAGAAGTAAGAATTAAGGAGGCTGTTTTGTTCTCACAGTGCCCAATATCTAGTTAAGAAAACAAGGCATGTACTCCTGAATTAGATAATAAGACGAGTTAAAAACAAAGAAGTGCTTGTACAGATGTTATAATGTTAAACGTAATTAATGGCCGAAAGGGTGAAACATGAAATAATTTCTAAGAGGTGAGGTCTTTCTGAGTTGGGTTTGTCTGAAAAGGTTTCATGCAGAGAAGACGGTGTAAGCAAGACCTTACAACTGAGATTGCTAATGTGGAGCTGAAATGAGCAAACAAGTTGAGGGGAGGAAAAGGAAAGCATGCTCAGGACACCACGAGCAATTTGGGGGGCTGTATCAGATGTTCATGAGGGAAACAATGAGATGCAAGAGCGAAGATGATGCTTAGAGTTGGGTCTGCTGAGAACCTTGAATACTGGAATGTAGGGCTTGACTTTTTCCTACCGATTAATTTTTCTTAAACTACTTTATGATTTATGGAGCAATAAATCTAATCTGTCTTATGGACAGCAATAAAATCTAAAACTACAAATAAGACACAACTAAAACTACAAACCAATAAGATTTAAATTAACATTGATGTGATCGGGGAACTTAATTTTTTCCTTCAGCAAAATCAGTACAAACAACATAAACAGAACTCATAGTTATGAAAGTATATACTGATAGACATATGCACACATTTAATTTGGTACATAGTGACCTGTAATTATTTCATTCTGTTACTAGTTTTCCTTATTCCATTTGCCGTATATCAGGAAGCCATTTAGCCTCCCTCTAATGCAAACATATCATTTCTCTATACAGTCCTTCTGTTCTGTTTGCAATTTTCTAGAGCAACTGAAGTATTCCTACTTTACCACAAAACACTAGCGCTGAAATCATGCAGTGTATTAATTTATGAGGTTGTAATCAAAATTATGGAAAATGTCTATGTATACTTTCTAAGATTGTCATTCAAATGAACCCACAAAATTTCAAAATTTCTTAAGAGAACACAAGGACTCGAAGAATATACCAGAGTTTTCCTGTTTGAGAAACATTGCTTGAGGCCATAGGTCAGCAGACTATAGCCCATGGGCTATAGTCGCTTTTTGCACATAAAATGTTATTAAAAAACAACCACACTCATTCATTCATTCACTATTTTCTATGACTGTTTCCACACTCCAATGGCTGAGCTGAATGTTTAAGACAAAAACTGTATATGACCTCCAAAGCCTAAACTATTTACTCTCTGCTCTTAACCAAAAATCTTTATTAATCCCTACTTATAGGCCAAGAAAAGTTTTGGGATTTTTTTTCAATAGCAGTCACACTATGAGCTCAACTCTGGAAAGAATAAAATTAAGAAAATAATTATTATATTAATTGAGTCCTAAGGTAATAACCTGATTTAAGACAATAGCAGTAAAAATGGAAATGAAGGAACAAGAAAAACAGCCATTGCCAAATTAACATAGATAAGGAAAAGAGAGACAAAAGGTCACTTACCATCTTATCAAATTCTGAATATTAGTCACGTTTGTTTTCAGGGATAGAATTTGTTCAACCTTGCATCTCAGTTAAAAATCAAGATCTAGACATGTCAGATAATTCTTACCCATCTTCTTACCATCTTAATCATTGACTTAGCTTCTTATCTTATAGCATGTCACTGTTCTTTGCTTTTGGTCTGTCTGAAACTAATAAAAGACATAGTAAGAGCTTTGCATATAAACAACTTGATCTAAATACCTTTCCATTCCTAGCATCCGGCCCAGAGTTCAGAAGATAGTAGAAACTCACAAAAAATTGAGGATGGTGAGGCTCTCACCCAAATGCGAGTCACCAAGCTTGACTGTAAAATTCATAATTTCTAAAAAATTAAATTTTTTAATTTTTTTTTTCAACGTTTATTTATTTTTGGGACAGAGAGAGACAGAGCATGAACGGGGGAGGGGCAGAGAGAGAGGGAGACACAGAATCGGAAACAGGCTCCAGGCTCTGAGCCATCAGCCCAGAGCCCGACGCGGGGCTCGAACTCACGGACCGTGAGATCGTGACCTGGCTGAAGTCGGACGCCCAACCGACTGCGCCACCCAGGCGCCCCTTTAATTTCTAAAAAATTATAAAACTGAAAAAGAAGACATGTTCAGAATGCAGGCAATGCACTATTACTTATGTAATGTGTCTTCTGTGAGAGCTAAAGGGTTTTGGGTTTCTTAAATATACTCAGTTCATCACACACACACACGCACACACACACACACACACAACTATGGGAAATTTAAGTTCATGAAAAATTGGTCAAGACAGTATTAGATGTTATGCAGTGTCTATCTTTCTTTCCTGGATGATAACTTCTCAAGTCCATTAAAGAAAGCAGAAGGGCACCTGGGTGACTCAGTCGGTTCAGCATCTGACTTCAGCTTAGGTCATGATCTCACAGTTTGTGAGTTTGAGCCCACCGTCGGGCTCCGTGCTAACAGCTCAGAACCTGGAGCCTGCTTCAAATTCTGTGTCTGCCTCTATCTCTGCCCCTCCCCACCGCTCCCACTCTGTCTCTCTCTCTCAAAAATAAATTAACATTAAAAAATAATTTTAAAAAAAGAAAGCAGGAAAAGTATGTTTAAAAACATCAAAATAATATGGAAAGGCTAATTAAAATGATATTTAAAGCCTCAGTATGTATTTCAGGACTTAGCCACAACTATGTATTTAGAGAACATATGTGTCGAGTTCCAGAATTTGGCATTTGGAACAAGGTCACTAATGTCCTGTACCCTCTCCATTTTCACTCAAGCTGCTATTTAACCTCATGGAAACTGGCCTCTTAGTCATGGGCTTTTGACTGAGCTTTCTATAACCCTTTTCTTAGTCTAAGGATTGAGAACTGCTATGTGCTAGAGATATGAAGGTGACTAAGACATGGTCCTTGTTCTCAAGGAACTTGTAGTTTAACAAGAGAAAATCTTTAAGAAGGTAAAAAAAATCTCTCTTGTCAATAATAACTTCTTTTCACTATTTATCAGTACATGTATACAGAAATACTAACAAATAATATGTGTGTGTGTATACACATTCACTTCAACACTAAGAAGACAAGCAAAATATTACAATTGGAATTCTAACAAAGAAATATTGCTTCTCTATTTTTATAATAATTTTAACTAATGTTTATTAAGCAGTCACTAAACACCAGCTAGTCAGTCATACTATGTATACAGAGGTTTTAAAACCGTCACAACTCTGGGAGAAAAATATTTTGATTCTTTTTTTATAGAAAGTGGAAACAAAATCAAAAGAGGAAAACTAACTTGCCTTAAGTTCAGCCAGGTGGCAAATGACAAAGACAAGATCCAACCAGAGCTCTCTGATTCCAAAGTCATACTTAACTGCCCCCTCCGTGCCTCCCCGTGTAATCCGGGGCCAGTCAAACAAGTTTGAAGCAAGAACTAGTACCTTCAGACATCTCCCTCTGTTCACCTCTGTGCCCCTTCCCAACTGCATGTGCCCTGCAGGAGAACATACACACCCTGACAGATATTTAACAATTCCCTCATGGGGAATTGCCATGGAAAAACTGCCTGTTTTGTATACACACTGCTGATCTACCTTTTTCCATACTTAATTCTAAAATGAACCAGCATCCCCTCTGAGAAATAGCAGGGTCATGTTGACCTAAACCAAAACCAAAACCAAACATACAAAATGGCATGGGAGACTCTAACAGCTTAACTTCTTTGAGGCGCCTGGGTGGCTCAGTCGGTTGAGCGTCCAACTTCGGCTCAGGTCATGACCTCATGGTCCGTGAGTTCGAGCCGCATCGGACTCTGTGTTGACAGCTCGGAGCCTGGAGCTTGCTTCGGATTCTGTGTCTCCCTCTCTCTGCCCCTCCCCAACTCATGCTCTGTCTCTCTCTCTGTCAAAAATAAATAAGGATTTAAAAATTTTAAATTTTAAAAATTTAAAATTTTTTTTAAATAGCAAAAAAATCTGCCAGAAGCCAAATCTATTTCTGGATGGATCATCTTCATTCTGAGCCCTTCCTGAGCCCCCTGTAGACTCTCTAAGACTAGCTCCACCCTTTTAACACATATCAGCATATCCTTTATGAGTATTCTTCAGTCAGGTCTTCAACCACAGAAACTTGATTCGTTCCAGCCTCTCTCTTCTAATTCCAAGCAGAGACTCGTAGTTGTTTTTATTGCTTTTTGCACAACCCTGACCTCTGCACAATCGCAAAACTCTTGATAAAAGATCCCATTTGCAAAGAATATTAGAGAGGCTTTCTGTCTTTCCTCTGCTTTTTATCTTCCTTACTGGAGGGAAGATTAGCCCCCCAACCAATTTCCTTACACCATATTCTGTGAACATCTGTAATTGACACATTATACACATATTAATATTCTCCCCCACCCTCTATTCAAAAGAGAAAGAACTATTCTAACAAAGAGCGCATACGTGTGTATGCACCAAAAACTCCAAGAGATTTCTCTACCTGAAAAAAAGAATTCAGATTTTTCATTTGTTTAAAGACAGTGTGGAATTCTAGAAAATAAAAACTGAGTTGTAGAAGACAGGTCTCTTCTGGTTGAAAATCTATTTTTGAGAACACCATTCATAGTCAGCTCTGTGCTAGGCATTGTGTGGACCAGGGAGGGGACAGATGTACAGAAGACTCAAAATCCCAAAACTGAAGGATTTGAGCTGAAATGTAAGTAAATCATAGTGAGCCAGTCCCAAATAAGGACCTAACTGAATTCCTGTGACTATTTCCATCTTATTAGCTCTTGTGAAGAAATTAACTAAAATTTACTGAGAAAATATTTATGATGTCATAGAATTTCCTTGAGAAGCAGAGATTTACCTCAGGGTCTTATTGATGGCATTGTTATGTCAACTACTGTTGTTGGCAAATGTGATATAAGGGATGCTACGTTATCTTCCGGAACACTTCTAAACAATCTTTGTCCAGGACTCCCTTTTTCACAACTGCTTTTTCACTTGTTGTATAAGAGGGAACTCTTCCAACTGAAAATCCATTTTTTTAGTACACAATTCACAATCGGCTTTATGCTGAATTGTTGGTGGTGACTTTTCATGTCACCACATCAATCATTCGGGATCAAAAGATTCCGTTCACCTTTTATTCAAACAACCCATTTTAAAGGTGACTTTTCTCTGGGAAAGCTATTTGCTTATTTGAATGTGCCCTGTGAAGAAATCTTCTTGTCCACCAGACCCAGCACAATTAAATTATAGTTTAGGGCTGCATATAATAATCATGAATTCTCCTTTAGAAGTTGTTTGCCTCATTTTTTTTTAAATTACATGTTCAACTATACTAATAAAGCTCCCTTATTCTGCTGATTTCAAGAGCTTCTTAGATGTGAATTCTACAAAGAAAACCTGGGTCCTATTTATTCATTCACCAGTTGTGAACATTGTTTTATTTCATTCTAAGTTTATTTTTCATTTTTCTCATTTGGAAAGAAATCATTTTTGACTTCAGGGTTTTTATATAAGAAGTCTGAGTCCAACCTAAGTCACAGGCCCAAATGACCTGTGTAGGTATAAATGACCTATATACCTGCTTATGCCAATAGATAAAGGGAATAACATGTCTGAAGTGTCTAATGCAGTAATTAATAACATTTTATCAATTCAAAATCTGAATAACATAACTCCTGGAATTCACTCTAGCATGTTGCTTTCTTATCATGGCTACTTATTCTACCAAAAGAGAGCTCTTTTGTCTTTTCAGAGTTTTTTACTTTCTATCATTTCAGATGCTGGATTATGAACAAATGCCTAATATTCATCTTAGTATTGGAGTTAAAAACCAAGCTGAATTTCACCACTCAGTTGCTTCTCAATTCCGAATGCACTCAACCCCTGTGAGAATTCAGGTTGTTAATGTGAGAGAAGGACCCACATTTCATCCGAATTCCATGACCTTCAGTATTCGAGAAGGAATAAAAGGAAATTCCTTATTGAATTATGTGCTTGGCACATATACAGCTATAGATATGGACACGGGGAATCCTGCAACAAATGTCAGGTACCACAAATACTGTGCTCATATCAAAGTGATAAAATGTGGTTTTGTCCAGTGTTAGTTCATATAGAATGTACTAGTGTATGTGGGTTGAAATACGTCTTGAGTTTTGCAATATGGACTCCAAAAGGTTAGAATGGTAATTGTGTACAGGGAGCAACTATAAGGTCAAAGAACTACTAGGAGATTCTGACTCCCTGAGTCTCTCTGATCTTTTTGTGGCTAGTTGTTACCACCCTGGCCCCAGGCTGAGTAAGCCATATTGTAAACTATAAGACCTCATAAAAGATGAGTCACTGCTTGTTTCCTTAAAACCTGTTATCTAATGACTCTGGGACTAATTTCAACCACCAGCTTAAGACGAAGAAAAAAGAAAATAGAAACTAAAACACAGGTGTTTCAGAAATTTGATGAGTATAAACTCAGAACTGGAGAAGTAGAAAGGTAGGCATTAGAGGCACTAGGTACACAGATTATACATGAATTAGATCTATACAAGATATTCTGGAAAATGACTAGTGAAATATGTAAGTGTATTCTCCTTCCTTGTCTCTCTTCTTTCCTCCTCCTAATATTTTTGGAGTCAACAGTCTATTGATTTGTAAATTACTTTGATATTAACAATTTGATTACTTAATAGGTTAACAAATAGATAGACAACAAAAATTATGAAGTCTATCAGTATGGGATAGAGAAAAGGGATGTGTCAAATAAGTGCCTTGGACACTTGAAATTGTACCTGGTACAGAGGCCAGATCTTCTTTCAATAAGGTCGAGCATTTTGAATACATTATATTATTATATTATATTATTTATATAATACTAAAACCCATAACAGGCCAACAGCAAGGTACCCTAAAACTAATACACCTTAAAATCTAGGAAAAACGAAGGGCACCACATGTAAAAATGAATAAAGTATATTCCCTCAGTAGATATTGCTACAATAAACAAACCTGAAAGAGACTCATACATTTTACTAACAATTATATTAAGAGCTAGAAGAGTAAGAATTATGAAATTTTAAAACTCTGTTGTGGACCTGTGTATTAATATGTTCAACACTAAAATTTTATTGATATATATACATTTTATAAACCAAGGCAATTATCACTGTAAAACATACAAACACTATATTTAAGTTTAATGCATTGCATGTGACTTAAAATCATTAACTTTCACATAAGCAAATGATGAACTTATTTATTTAAAAACAGGTATATCATAGGACATGATGCAGGCAGCTGGTTAAAAGTAGATTCAAGGACTGGTGAGCTACAATTGTCTAGGGAATTTGATAAGAAGTCAAAATATATTACCAATGGGATATACACAGCAGAGATCCTGGCTGTAGATGGTAAGAAAATTTATTTTCAGTATTTCAATAAAATTACTATTATTCCATTAAATATAAATGTAATTCTAATATTTATACTAGATTGACTCAAATAACATATTTAGTGTGTCTGCAAGACTTACGGAGAGTTCTAAATACCTTAGGTCAAGAACTGAATTCAGTCCACCCATACCATTATTTACATTTAAGCATAATTTATTTTACCTGCTTCCAAAAAAGAACAGTATGTGGCTTACAGCATAAAGCATAAAAGTTTAAGTCTATAAATAAAATTCAATTTCTGCTTCTGGCCTCATTTCTTGAGACGCTTCATCCAACTTTCAGAGTATGTTAGGAATGTTTACGTAAAGGAAGTACTACAAGGTGTATGCAAAGTTCATTTGGGAATGACCTAGGAGAAAGTCAGTGTCCCAGAGTATAGTTATTTTAGAACCACTAAAACTGAGCTACAATGAGAGGCCTGTGTAAGTGCTGCTTGAGTAGACATGTCCAAAGTAAGATGTTAAAGCACAAGATTATTCCAAATAGAAGAGCCAAATTAAAAGTCATAAGAGCAGATGCACTGAACTAACTTGTAACTGAGCTGCTTCTCACGGGAAAAGCTATTAAGCATTCCTTTTTGGTGATAGCAACAGGAGTTTATTTATTTACCAACAGTTAATCATTCTTTGAACGGTGCCTAGGAAACCAGCTACTACAGAACAAAACAGAAAAAGGTCAGTAACTAGAAAAGAAGAGAGAAAATAGGTGTTCTAGATATACACCTAATAGAAGATAGATACTGTAGGTTTGCATTGTTTATGTCTGAGCTCTACAGTAGCCAAAGAAAAAGATAAATGGGCAGTAAAAGATTTTAAAAGAAACCGTGATAATCCCCAAGTCATTATAGTCCGTACATTCTGGTCTTCATTCTGTGTCACTTCTAACACCTGCGTCAGTTATAGAAATATTATAGTCTTATTTGTTATCAGCATGCTAGAAAGCCACTTCCTTAAAAGGACTCTAACCATGTTGATTACAGCCTATCTTTGCATGTTGGTCATATGTGAATATCTTCGATAACTAGAATAAAAATTAGTCATCAAGTGATAAAGAGGGAGAAAAAAACTATCAAAATGTATCAACAGAAAGCTAAAACAAGGGCTATTGTTTACTTGCCTAAGCAGAGTATCTGCATAGGCACAAGCCATCCAGATGGAAAAGTGAACTAAAAGTCCAGATTCAAATTTCTTGCTCTTCTGCCCTTCTAATAAACTATATTGACCCAAAATTTGTTTTGAATGGGTGAGGGGAAAAAAGCTCATAGATTTATATTTGTTTTCAGAAGTGCCATTTCAGAGAGAAATAGCATCCAATGGATGGAATTAAAATAAATAGTGAAACAGAAAGAAAAAGCATACAGACAATTCTTTAATTTCAATTGTGGTTATTTTCCTACAAATACAGAAATCAATCAGCATCCTGAATGGAAGGCTCTAGACTGGACTGGGAGTCTTGTTTATGGGGACAGCATAAGACTAGAAACTGTAAGCCTGTTTTGAAGGACATTTAATTTTGCATCTTGGGATGTGTAGGAGTTGGCTGAATGAAATGGAGGTGAAAAACATTTTGGGAAGAATGAATAGAATGCACAAGAGTCCTGGGTTAGGAAGAAATTTGTTTCAAGAATTAAAAAGAAACCGTGTGGCGGGAAGGTAGTGAGCAAAGACAAGAGTGGCTTCAGGTCATTGAAGTAAGCAGGAACCCATCATGCACCACTTCAGGAGTCATTCATGCTATTCCTCTATGTTGTGGCATCATCATAGAATATAAGAAAGGATTTTCTCCCTGACACCATTTACCCCAATACTCATGATGCTTTGCTATTTCAGATGGCTCTGGGAAAACAGCAACAGGAACCATATGTATCGAAGTTCCTGATGTTCATGATTACTGTCCAGTCATTTTTGCTGAAAGTAAATACATCTGCATTGCCTCTCCATCGATCCTTATCTCTGTTTATGATCATTCTTATGGGGCTCCCTTTACCTTCTGTGTGGCTGATCAGCCACCAGGGACAGCTGACTTATGGGATATCAGATCAATAAATGGTAAGTGGAATCCAAACTTGCTCAAACTTTAAGACCAAAAGCAAAAACAATTACCAAATAATTAGGCAAGTTATGTAATACTTTCTATCTCTGTTTCTAAGATTCTTGCCATATTAATATTAAATGAGAAAATCTTTCATATTCACACTTAGGATATTTGGAAAAATTTTAAACTGAAATAAAAGTAAACATGTTTTATCAATACTGCAATTACAAATATTAGTATGTAAATATCAGTTTATTTGCCATTTTATATGGTGTGCTAAACCAATATTTGAACAGTTTGAAATAGAGTCCTTCACTAACTCACCATATGTCGTAATTCCCTACTCTAAATTATTTCAGGCAAATCACTTAAAAGTTTCTGCAACTCAAGTATCCCATAGATACAATTACATATTTTCTAATATCATAAGATCAATGCACATAAGTTCAATGAATTTTTTTTTAGAAATAATGATGAGCTCAGACTCTTTGTAAAGGTAAAATTTAAATCCGAATTGCTCAATATGAGAAGAATCGTTAAGCAAACAGTAGTACATATATATTATTAAGGTGTAGTACACACGGAATTAAAATTAGAATTATGGGAGAATTGGGACGCCTGGGTGGCTCAGTTGGTTAAGTGTCTGACTTCAGCTCAGGTCATGATCTCACGGTTTTTGAGCTCAGCACGGATTGGGCTCCGTGCTGACAGCTCAGAGCCTGGAGCCTGCTTCAGATTCTGGTGTGCGTGTCTCTCTCTCTGCCCCTTCCCCACTCATCCTCTGTCTCTCTCTGTCTCAAAAATAAGCATCAAAAACAATTTTTTTAAAAAGACAAAACTTAAAAAAATAAAAAATTTGCAAATTAAAAAAAAGAATTATGTGAGAATTTAGATACAAGGAAATACATACACCAAAGTACTTAAAGAGTAAAGATACCCAAGTAATATGTATGTTTTTGCTAACTGTTCCTATGTAAAAATAAATGCCTGAAATTGATTTTTAAAATGAAAGTAGGGGCGCCTGGGTGGCGCAGTCGGTTAAGCGTCCGACTTCAGCCAGGTCACGATCTCGCGGTCCCGGAGTTCGAGCCCCGCGTCAGGCTCTGGGCTGATGGCTCAGAGCCTGGAGCCTGTTTCCGGTTCTGTGTCTCCCTCTCTCTCTGCCCCTCCCCCGTTCATGCTCTGTCTCTCTCTGTCCCAAAAATAAATAAACGTTGAAAAAAAAAATTTAAAAAAAAATAAAAATAAAAATAAAATGAAAGTAAATTTCAGAGAAGATAACGTTTTACATACCTTAGGTTCTATTTCCCTAAGATGTTAAATATACATAGAAATGAAATGCTATTAAGAGGACCTCATTTGGGCTACAATAGCTCCCTAATCTCATATTCATTTGAGGCAACAGTTAAAGATTTTTAGAGGGGTCAGTCCTCAGAGAGGAAACACTTCCCATCTCCCGAGGCCACTAAGCTTTTCCATTCGTAGAATGGAGAAACCCTAAAATGATGCCAGAAAACAGACCACCATTAAGCACTTAGTCAAAAGAGGAAATTAGGCAACTTGTTTTCATAATAAAACCTTTTGACTCTTTTCCACAAAATCATTTCAATATTTTAAAAAGTTAAGCACATTAAAGTAACCCCATTAAAAATCAAGACTTTTGGCGAGGATGTGGAGAAAGAGGATCTCTTTTGCATTGTTGGTGGGAATGCAAGCTGGTGCAGCCACTCTGGAAAACGGTATGGAGTTTCCTCAAAAAAACTAAAAATAGAACTACCCTGTGACCCAGCAACTGCACTACTAGGCATTTATCCAAGGGATACAGGTATGCTGTTTCGAAGGAACACATGCACCCCCGTGTTTATGGCAGCACTATCAACAATAGCCAAAGTAGGGCAAGCCCAAATGTCCATTGATGGATGAATGGATAAAGAAGATGTGGTATATATATATATATATATATATATATATATATATATACAATGGAGTATTACTGGGCAATCAAAAAGAATGAAATCTTGCCATTTGCAACTATGTGGATGGAACTGGAGGGTATTATGCTAAGTGAAATAGTCAGAGAAAGACAGAAATCATATGATTTCATTCATATGAGGACTTTAAGAGACAAAACAGATGAGCATAAGGGAAGGGAAATAAAAATAATATAAAAATAGGGAGGGGGACAAAACAGAAGAGACTCATAAATATGGAGAACAAACTGAGGGTTACTGGAGCATGGCGGGAGGGGGGATGGGCTAAATGGGTAAGGGGCACTAAGGAATCTACTCCTAAAATCATTGCTTCATTATAAGCTAACTAATTTGGATGTAAATTTTAAAAAATAAAAATAAAGTTTAAAAAAAAAAGAAACAAAAATCAAGACAACTTTGAATTCACCCTTCCTATGAAGTCCAATATCCCATTGGTAAATAACAAGTACTAACCACTTTTTCCTCATTAAGATCCTACATATTATGAGTAAAAATATAAGAAAAAAAAGGTTCTATGTGGAGGTTTGTAAAGGTATTCAAATTATATAATAGATTTGCCAGTAAAAAATATAATCACATTGGAGAGAATATTCCTAGAGTCCTGTTTCAATGTTGGTGTTAAAGAAAGGAATAAACTTTCACTTAATGTGCTATGGCATCACCTCATTCAACTCTTTGTGCATAGGCTATATTTTGGTAGACATAGCTGGCTTATCATATAGCTAAATGAAATTAATAAATAATAATACCTATAATTATTGCATGTTATGGATTAATCAATTAATATTCATGATTTAGGTGTACACTTAATCATCTCTAAGCCCTCCTTGGGTTGATAAATAAATTTCAACCTATGTTTTAAACAATAGTTTCTATACAAATTGATAGGCAATGGTAACAAAGAATTAGGAAAATAGTTATTGGAATAATTTAAATTTAAATGATAGGACAGCGATTTTGAATAAGATAAACAATAGTCTTCAGGAGGGTATTTGCAAACTGTGATCCTAAATAGAACACTTCCAATATTTCCTTTCAACTCAATATTCTTCATTCACTGGACAAATATTTATTGAGTACACATAATATGACAAATATTGTTGTTTTGGAAATAAGCAACAGGATCCCAGCCTGCTTCATAGAAATAACAATTCAGGGATGCCTGGGTGGCTCAGTCAGTTAAGTGTCCAACTCTTGACTTTGGCTCGGGTCATGATCTCACGGTCGTAGTGTTGAGCCCCCGTGCCTGGTTCTCTGCTGACAGTGTGGAGCCTGCTTGGAATTCTCTCTATCCCTCCCTCTCTGCTTTTCCCTCTCTCTCTCTCTCAAAATAAACTTAAAAAAAAAAAGAAAGAATTAAGCAGCAAAAAGTATTGAACAATTCATTATAAATGTTTAAAAATTAAGTATAGGATGCCATGTGACTAAGAGAGTATGAAAAACTCAGGCCCTGGGTTAGTCTTGGGTATTAGGAAGCATTATTCCAAGGAATTCCAATTTATTTTCTTTTTCCTCTCTTTCTTTTCAGCTACTTCTGCAATCCTGACGGCTGAGCAGCTTTTATACGCCACAGTTTACCAAATCCCAATCATCGTGAAGGACAGCTTTAACAGAGCATGTGAATTGCCACAGATTGTGGAGTTAGAGGCCTGTGATTGTGACTACAACCACATATGTTTGTACTCTAGTACCACAGGCATCAACACAGGGGATGGCAGCTCGGTTACCAGTGATATAGATGGGACCATCACTGAAGACCAAATTGAAGGTTCAAATGTTGGTCTTGGACCAACAGGGATTGGCATGATTGCCCTGGGACTCTTACTACTGCTTTGTAAGTACTGGATTGGATCTCCCTTTTCAGCACTTCTTCAAAATAAGAATGTAACCAGGCTCACTGGGATGCCTAGGTTCATTTGGCCATTTCTTTTTGGTATCTATAGCAATTCTTGTGGGAATTTGGAAGTAAACAATGGGGCTAATAAGGGCATGTGCTTGTTCAATAGTTACAGTTAGAGTCAGTGAGGGTCATAAAGATGAAAAAATACAAGCAAATTCCTAAATATAATATAGCAAAACATAGAGTCAATCCTAAAATGAAAAATTCAGCAAAGTGCATTCAGAGAGGTAGAAGCAATCAAGTCCAAGTGGGAAGGTTGGGAGTCTTTATGGAGAAGGTGGCTTCAAGCCAGGCCCTAAAAGCTAAAGGTTTTCTTAGAAGGAGGATGGTATCTGGGGAAATCTGAAAGGAATAACCCAATCATAAACAGGGAGAGGGGTGGTAGGGCATAGAACACTCAGGAAGTTGACAGGCTAAAATGTAGGCTGGGAGCCGTCTGCAGGAATGTTCATGATAAGCCAAACATTCTGGGCTTCAGTCCACAGGCAATGAGAAACCAGTGAGGCTGTGTGAGATCAGGTGACCTGTTCATTCTGGTATAACAGGAAGCAGGGAGAAGAGCCTAGAAGAGAGAATTAGCCTCTGGACTCTTGATAAGAGTGTCTGCAAGTAGGACCATGGTCACAGGGATGTTGAAGTCCCTATGCAAACATTTCAAAAAGTGTCCTCCTCTCCCTACCATGTTTTAAAACATGTAGGCCCTCAGAGGAGTAACACATTTTACTTCCCCGCCCCAATACTTCAGATTTTGTGGAAATCAAAAATTGGATTCTACAATCCAATTTGACTAAATCCTTCAAACTAAAACATTAGCATGTTTCAATAGGTAAGTACAAACTAAAACATTATCATTCTGAGGAATGAAAAAATAACAAATGACTTTGGGCAAACTTTATTTCTTAAAATAATATGAATTTGTAAGATAATACCAAGATCATGAGTGATTATCATAATGATATTGGAGATATTTCCCCAGAACGTGACAAGAGCAGATGAGTCGAGGTATCAGTTTGCCTTTAAGCCAGCAGGTCTCAGGGTGCCTGGGTGGCTTAGTCAATTAAGTATCTGACTTTTGCTCAGAGCATGATGTCGCAGTTTGTGAGTTCGAGCCCCACATCGGACTCTGTGCTGACAGCTCAGAGCCTGGAGCCTGCTTCAGATTCTATGTCTCCTTCTCTCTGCCCCTCCCTGCTCATGCTCTCTCGCTCTCGCTCTCTCTCTCTCTCTCAAAAATAAATAAACATTAAAAAAAAATAAGCTAGAGGTTCTCAATCCTAGCTGCACATTAGAATCATTGGAGGTCTTTTAATTAATCATGTTCAAGCAGGAATACTCAAAATGAGACCCAAGTTGTGGCATGTTTAAGCCCTCTAATGAAGCTAATGTGTAGTTCAGGGATAAACACCCAGAATTAGCCACATTCCCAGTGGACTAGCACTCAAAATTTCACGACTGTTCCTTAATCAGGCTAAGAAAGCACAAGAGTTGTTAAGTTGATTGTAGAATAGGAGGGGAAGACCCTTTTGGACAAAGTCATCGGTTCTCAGTGAAGAAGCCCAGGCTGTGTTTTGGAGGGGGCATGCAGTGTGATAGTGAGAGGAGAGGTCCTTGCCCAAAACTTATATTCTCAAAGGGCCTTCATTTAAGACTTTTGATGTTTGCTCTGAGTGAGATTAACTGTTTCAGGGAAATCAGCAAAAAGCGCTGACTTAGCAGCTTTGACATTTTTCTTCCATATCTGTAATTAACTCAGTGGAATGCATGTTATACTAGGGCATTTGAAAAGTATAAAAAACAACTAGAGGAGACCCAAAGAACTAAACTGAGTGTATTCTAGAATCTTAGAAAACTTAAGAAATGTGTAAATTTCTGGATTAAAGTGTAGAACTGAAGCAAAGTTTCCATTATATTTTGTATACAAGATCTTAAAATAAATGTAAATAGCTCAATTAAATTTAGTGGGTGATATGTGGTTGGTTTTAAGTGTAAATATAAGGGTGGAGGAAGAGTCCTATTTCTAGGTCCTATAACTGAAACCTGTATTCAATCCTTTTGATTACATATACTGATTATGTATTTAACTTATAGTGTATATATGATGTTTGGTTACACGGATTTGTGTATATCAGTTTTTATATGGATTTGCAAATATATGTGTATATGTGTATATATATATATATATATATACACATATACACATACACATATCCACAGACATAGTCGATATATATATATATATATATATATATATATATATATATAGGCACCTGCACTTATACACATGCTCTTGGAGATAAGTACATATTTATTCATATGTGTACACAGGCTTGCAAATACATATACATATACAGATGACTATATGTGCACGCATATGCACATATAAATGCACATGCGTGCACATGGGGGACTAGGAATCAGAATCCTGGATCTGCCAGCAGCCAGTTAGGAGTCTTGGAATAGAGGGTATAAAGGGCCTAATTTTTCTAATCTATCAGTAGAGAACTCCGATTACATAATCCCAAATTCCCTTCAGTCCAGCTCTAAAAGTCTATGTGATTTGGTGGTTTTGTATTCATAAACATGGATCTATATATTCAACTCTTCAGGGAGAACTGATGCTTTCTTATATTTGTATTCATCCCTTTGGTTCTAAATATAATTCCACATGTTTCAAAAAATGATATATTCAGTGACTTCCTAAATTGAGCAACAATGTGTTAAGTCTCTATCCACTTTCTTGGGCAGTGGCGCCCCTCCTGCTCCTCATGTGTTGCTGCAAACGAAGACAGCCCGAAGGCCTGGGGACGAGGTTTGCTCCCGTGCCAGAGGGGGGAGATGGAGTGATGCAGGCCTGGGGGATAGAAGGGGCCCGCCCGGAGGACAGGGTGAGTGGATGGCCATGGTCCAGAGCGGGGTGGGGTTTCAGTGCAAGCGAGCATGTCTTGATAATTGTACGACACACAGGAAGAAAACTATGTCATTTGTTATGTGTTTAACATAAAGCATTTATTTTAAAAATGTTTCTCTTTCTTTTCAGGATGTGTCAAATATATGTGTACCAATGACAGCCTCTAATACCCAGGATCGTATAGATTCTTCTGGTCAGTGGACACCAAAATCTGTTTCTTGTTAAAGTTTGCAAAATTATTTAACCTGATTAATTTCATGTATAAGTACCTTTAAAAAAACAGTATATCTGCCAATACTTTTAGATGATAGCATAATGAGAGGGCAAGTAACATGTTTGAAGTCATCGCTTTACTTTTCTTAAACTACAGGCAGTGGAGTATGGCATAGCAATTTGAAAGGCAAACTCTAGAACCAGAGTGTTTGAGTTTGATCCCCTGCTATGTGCTTGGGCAGGCACTTAACCTCTCTGGGCCTCAATTTCCTTATCTTTGAGACTTAGTTTATGATAACACCTACTTCAAGGTGTCCCTGTAAAGAGCGATACACAGACATATATACATATTATGTATGATATATAATATTCTTACTATATATTATGTAAGTTACCTATAAATAACTTATATAATATATATCACAAAATATACACATATACATGTACATAAAAATATGTATATATACATTAAAAATATACATTAGAACAGTGCCTTGCACAGACAGCTACTGGCGCCGTTATTTGTAATAAAGCTGTTCAAAAATAATAATAATAAGAGAAAAGAAAAAGCAGCAAATATGGTCTTCTAATAATACACTGAAGAATTCTTCTTAAATCCATGCATTTGCATTTGATTAATTCCATGTATAAGTACCTTTAAAAAAACAGTATATCTGCCAATGCAATCCATGCATTTGCCTCACCAGACTTAACATTCTCCTAATTTACCAGTTCCATGTACACCTAGGAATACTGTAAAATACTCAGCTAGTGGGCAATGAATGAATGAAGTAGAGAGGTCGTCCAATTCTAGGACAAACGAGATTTCTCAGCAGTGGTTCCTCAGTATCCCAAACCAGACTCTGATGCAGAGTCTAAGGTGGCTGAACATTTCTGTGAAAGCCAGCTCTCCCTCCAGCACCAGGGTGAGTGAGGACTGTTTCAGTTTCTGCTGGCCTTGCTGTGGAGCGGTCCTGAGGGGGGTGCAAGCCCTCTCACACAGGCCAGGGAGCTTGCCAGAGGCAGTGACAGAAGGACTGATGCAGACAGGCAGAGGCCCTGCTCCCCTTGGCTGGCTCCATACCTGTGAGTCTAGGGGATATTTTTGTGCAAATCAGAGGCCAATTCCAAAAGCTGGCTCCCTCTGTACCATTTACTTACTGACTTTTATTTTATGAGGGAACTAAGACTGGGCGGATTTCAAATAGCTCCTGGCCTTGCTTTCCAGGACCTACTCACATGTGTGGTGGTGCAACATAGCAGACAGTGGGTAGCAGGGTTTGACGTGGATGAACAGTGCGGACCACTCAAGCACTGTTCCACGAATGCTCTGTCCTTTCAGAAATCTACACTAACACCTACGCGGGCGGAGGAACGGTTGAAGGGGGTGTGTCAGGAGTGGAACTGAACACAGGCCTTGTGACGGCCGCTGGCATGGCGGCCGGAGGTTCAGCAGGAGCTCGACGGAGGAGGAGTTCCACAATAGGAACCCAGTGGGAATATGCAGACACGGGCCTGAACATGGCTTTCCTGGACAGTTATTTCTCTGAGGTAATCAATCCCCCTGCACATGGTTATACAAAATAGTCTTGAGACTGAGTGATAACAATGATGGCAATAGGTTCTTCTGAAATATATTCAGTTATTCTCAACTCTATTCCAATCCTGAATAAAAAGTATTTCATTTCTCCTTAGAATACAGAAAGCCAATTTGCCAAAGCATTTCATATTCAATTGACATACATCCATCTTACTATCGTGGAAAAGGCTAGCATCTCTCATTATTCCCTACTTCATTTTTTCCCATTTTTCTGTCTTCTGTCTCTTGCTTTTACCACTTTGTTTCCCATAGCAGCAGCAAAACAGGAAGATCCTGATCAAGAAAAAAAAAAAAATGTATGCATGTCCTCTCTTTATGGTGTCCTTCCTACCCTGCAGTTACCTCCAATGAAAGAAGAAAAAAATAAATTAAAAACCAGGACTGGGAAAGGAAGAGAATGATAACTCAGAAACAGAGTATCACCATGACTTGGTGATATATCAGGGCCTAGAACCCCGGTCTCCTATTCTCTATCCAGTGCCCCATCCCCAAGGGATACGTGTCCCTCACTAAGAGAAGGGATCATGGGTCTGAGCATTCCAAAGAAGAAAGCTCCAGAGGCATTGGGTTGGCCTGACAGGGTGGCACAAAGGGTAAATAAATCCCCTGTGAATCCCTAGTTAGTATGTTTATTTCATTTAACAGCAATCCATTTCATCTCATATTTCAACTAGCCTGTTTTATTCCATATATGGTAATACATGAGTTATTACCTGCTATTAACAACAACAAAAAAAAAATGTTAAGGATGTTGTTGTAAATGTAAGCTATTCCTTAAAATTGGTGATTACAAATACCATCACATGAACAGTATTGATTATTTAGATGAGTGATAGATATCACTAAGTACATCCAACAAATAGGCACAAATTATGTGTCATAGAAATGTCATAGAAATTATATTTAATGAATCATTCATAAAATTCACACTAACATTAAAAGAGCCTTACCATTAGTGTCCTTTGATTTTTCAAAATTTTTCCTTTGATTACAATTGGTGTCTGATACATTAAATCTCAGGGTTTGTAAGTTCGAGCCCCACATCGCGCTCTGCACTAACAATGCAGGAGTCTACTTAGGATTCTTTCCCTCTCTCTGCCCCTCTCCCACTCTCTCTCTCTCAAAACAAACAAACAAACAAAAAACCCAAAAACAAACAAAAAACTTTTAAAAAATGGCACTAGGTTTCAGAGGTGGTGAGATGCAGCCTCTCCCCCTACAAGATAAAACCTCCTCTGCAGAACGTACAGTGTTTCTTTTCTGCCATGTTTTACACCACCACCCTCCACCCCCACGGCCAACTTGTGCCCCGGGCAAGGGGGATGATCCTCTTACCGAGGTGTCACTTGAAAATATTAAGCGGCATGTTTATGGTAATACCAAACTCATGAATAATTGCTTTCAAGACTTAAAACCATCCATTTCTAATGGTAGAATTTAGAGTCTCACATAGACCAGAGGGTAAGCAGCACGATGTAGGGTAAAAAGGATAGTTGGATTTGAGGTAGCATTCTATGATTATTTGAGTCTGGGGCATGCCATTCACTCTCTCTGGGCTTTCAGTTACCTTATCTGTGAAACAGAGAGGGGATAAGATTATGTCAGGCCCCGTAGGATTTCACGGAACCCAACAAGAGCCATAGCAGCTGGAGGAGAGCAGCCACCTCATCGTCTTCCCACAGAGAAGTTCCCTTTCATTAGTTCTATATACAGGGCTCCTACCTAGTATTACATTGAAAGGGTCCATCATTAAAAATAATTTGAAAATCACAGTAGATAACCTTGTAGTGCCTTCTTCCTGTTAACCTAACTCCAAAGACATCTTGGCTCTCTTTGCTTCGGTCATGTAAAACCACTGAACATTTGGACATAAGTCTCTGAAGCTTAAAGATACTGACATCTTTATACATGCTTTTATTCCAAGTTGATCAAATATCTCTCTCCTTAAATAAATAACATGTTGAACATAACAAAATATATTTTGTTATTTCTAGATCCCTCAGAAAAAAAAGACTATAAATCCAAAAAGTTAAAACATTGTCTGACAAACTCAGATTGCCAAAATCTGAATAAAATGCAGAAACTATTAATGTTAGCTTTCAAATAAGAGCAGTTCACATTGATTCAGATTCTATACACCATTAGTGCCCTCTGATCTCCTTTAAAAATTCCAATTATTTAGAAATAAAGCGAAAAATCGTCAGTGTTTTTTTCAGTTCATTCCATTATAATCTTCTCAGATCAGACATCTCTAAAGCACTGTTGTTATTCTTTGGTTATTTTAAAGGAAAAGTAACTTTTAACTTCCTGTTTTTCCTCTAATTTTAGAAAGCCTATGCTTATGCAGATGAGGATGAATGTCGGCCTGCAAACGACTGCTTGCTCATTTATGACCACGAGGGAGTAGGGTCTCCTGTTGGCTCCATTGGTTGTTGCAGTTGGATTGTGGATGATTTAGATGAAAGCTACATGGAAACTTTAGACCCAAAATTTAGGACTCTGGCTGAAATCTGCTTAGACACAGAAATTGAACCATTTCCTTCACAGCAGGCCTGTATACCTATCAGTACTGACCTGCCTTTGCTGGGGCCTAATTATTTTGTTAACGAATCTTCAGGAATGACCCTCTCAGAAGCTGAATTCCAGGCAGAAATGGCAATACCGGAACCCATGATCCACGGGGATATCGTAGTGACAGAGACTTATACAACAGCTGACCCATGTGTGCAACCCACAACAATTGTTTTCGATCCTCAGCTTGCACCCAATGTTGTAGTGACCGAAACAGTAATGGCACCTGTCTATGATGTTCAAGGGAATATCTGCATACCTGCTGAGTTAGCCAACACGCACAATGTAATCTATGCCGAGAGAGTGCTGTCTAGTCCTGGTATGCCTGACACGAGCAACGGTAGCATGACTGATGGCTGTATGGGGCCTGTAATGAGTGGTAGTATTTTGGTAGGGCCAGAAATTCAAGTGACACAAATGATGAGTCCCAACATTCACGTAAGTCAAACCACTGGCTCCACATCTCCAATGACATCTCGACACAGAGTAACACGATATAGTAACATACATTACTCCCAACAGTAAGTGCTTTTGGTCAGTATTCTATATGGACACCTTGCACCTAGTGATCACCAACATATCCATCAAAGATGTATAATGTACTATATTTAACATTTTAGCAGCCGACAAATATTTGAACATTCTAAGATCAATGCCACTCTTTGAATATATCTTTGGGGCGGGGGGAGAATATGGCTAAGCACTTTAGATAAGCCTTTTGTAATTCTTTCTGGTTTTAAATAATGTGCCAAAAAACTTAAAGAAAATGTTTTATATCCTTCGATACCGTCTAATAAATAGCACATAACTCATAAGGTGAATCTTAGAGGTCTTCAGCCCCATAGGACTGGTCATGTAAACCAGGATGCTCTTGTTCTTAGAGTTTGCAAAAGAAATCTTGCCTGCATTTGCCAGGCAAATACCTTTAGAGAAATATTTCTATTAAAAATTTTTAATTGAAAAAGTGAATGAAGTATACATTTCTGAAAGAAGATTTAAGAGAAAAATAGAGCATCTATCATTAGACATCTGAAGTCATTTGTTCGGTTTCTCAAGATATGCAATATTTAGGGCATGGTTAATATAATACAGGGAAAGTGTTTGCCAGCTGAATGCACCACTGAAAATGGTTCACCGAAAAAAGAATTATATATATACAGATAGATAGATATGCATATATACATAAATCAATATGGATGAATGTGTATCGCACTTTATTGATTTATATCAGTAACTGTAAAATAATTTATGATAGTCAAAAGAATTATGACAATGATGGAGTATAAACAGTTCTTAGGGAAAGTATTAGAGTATTTCCTTCTTAAGGGGAATGTTTTCTCTATTCTTGCTAATTATGTCAGAAAACCATATGAAACATGGTTTACTTGGTTTCAGTGACCTGAGTCATAGAGCTTTCATTTGGCAATCAGATAGTCTCCAAAGCACCTCTGTAGTCATGCACGTATTCAACAATATTTACTTAGAAGCTATTATGTGTGGAGTGTTGGTCTTGTCTCCGTGAATATATAGGGGAAGAAGACAAACATGATTTCTCACTTCATAGAACTTCTAACTCATTTCTAGACTTAAAACCCTGGGGATACAGCTTTGGGTTCCTACCAAGAATAAGTAACAAAATATTTAAGTCCACTACCAAGTTGTGTTTCTCTTTTTAACATTGCTGCTTCTGCTGAATGAATGAAATGGAAACACTTGCACAGATTGCTACTCCTTGTAGGTATAAAGTGGGCTTGTGAAAGAGAGGTTCTAGCAAGATAGTTTTATTTAATTCTGTAAAATATGTAAACTGTATAGTGGTAACTATAATATGACCAGTAAGACATTGTAAATGAAATAAACTTATTGTCAGGGCTTATTCTTTTTGGAAGGAAATAACCGCATTGCTTCTTGATTTGTTCCTTTGTAACTAAAACTACTGTAGAATTTGGAGCATCACACATAACCTCTTGCCCAATTCTCTTATTTGACAGAAGGGGAATCTAGAACTAGAGAGGTAAAATGACCACAACGTGCTAGTTGTGGTACACAACCTTGAGGCCATTGCTTGGGCACTCTGGCCAGTGTTTCAATGTTATAACTTCATCAGACACGGAGAGGATCTAGTTTGGTCTGTTGCAGGGTCTTTGCTATTTCCTACTTGGAAGAAAAACTATCTCTCAAAAAAAAAAAATGGGTTTTGTGAAGTTTAAATGCTGAATGGCTCGAACAGTATAATGCCAGAAGGTTATTTACATGTTTTCTCATCTTTTCCAAATCACGTGTGTTACCAGTTGTTATAGCTTTACCGTAGTTATTCACAACCAAGATTCTGCTACATTTCATAACTCTATAACTTGACGAATCCATAGGGTAGCCAAGGAGCATCAGTACTGTGGTCATTTTAACAGTCCCAGCCACGTAACATCTCACATGCACTCAGTCCTGTGGCATATCCTGGTGTGGATATTCTGCTTTTGAACTTTGCATGTTATTGGGACAATAATTTTTTAAATTATGAAAAAACTAGTGAATAATTAAATGTAAGGTGCTAACAGTATTAAAACTGAAAATACTTTAAGACTGAGAAATTAAGAAAATAGTACTAAGCATAAGAATTTCACTGAAATCTCTTGTGAGAAGGGTAAGAAAATTTCTTTGTGAACTTTTCCTTCCAACAATACACAAAGATTTAAGGGTGCTTCCAAAAGAGAAAATGTACATCTGGTGGATGTTTTCCCTTATACTATTCATGGAAACAAGACCAGAACCATTTCATTTTCTCTTTTAACATTATCAGTGAGGAGAACTCCATCATTCCAAGACGGTCAGTATCACTCATATATGACTTAAATCTCTGAAATTGGTATATTTTTAAAATATCAAACAAAACAGAAAGTGGAAAGCAAGATTTCCCCTTCACTGCTGAAGAGCTAGGATACTGATTTATCTAGGAGATAATAAAAGCTGATATAGCATTTATTTTAAGGTTTGAAAATGAACCCAGAAGCCCAAGAAATGAGATTTAATGAATAAATATAATAATGTATAATTTCAGTCTTATCTCTTACCCTATGCAATTACCTGTAGGGAAAGCATTCAAATGCATAAATGGGTTCTCTCAGAAAAGTCTTGTTAGGTGAAGGGAGAGGAAGACATTAAGAAGACAGAGTATTTATAACCTTGTTTCCAAAAAAAAATTATTTAAAAAAATTTCCTCTTTTGGATTAGATATTTCTGACTGCAATGTATTCCTGAATGTAATAGTGTTTTATATATTTCTTCAATAAAAAAATATGTGATAAGGAAAGAAACATTTCATTTTCTCTTTGGTGCAGGTAGTGTTCTACACGCAAACATACATCCAGAAAACCTTTTTCCCATTGTGTTACTAGGTGATTATCATCTCTATCATGATGTATATAATACAGGAGCATGGATTCATTTGTAAAATGAAATTCAGAATAATTCATTTACTCACCAATGGTAAAATTTCTCAGTAAAATCATTATTTTCTTAGTAGATGCTCACTATAAACGTTAGTTTAGTCAACAAGTCAACTGAATAAATTCCAGAAATTGCTCTAAACATTGTATGCGTTACAGAATTAAATATCCTCTTTTCCCACTGGATTTAAATTCAGTAAAATTATCATTATTGTTCCTCTTTTACCAGAGGTACTAATTTCTGTTGAAGTAAGAAAAGAATAATTAATTTCAATCAGGGGAATTAAGGAAGGCTCCTTGAAGATGGTGAGATCTGGGCTAGGCCAAATAGAATGTCATCTGACAGGGATTCCAAAGGCATAAAAACTAAAAACAGCATATTCAAAGAATATTAAGTGGTCAAATTAAACATAATAAAAAAAAGTCTGAAACAAAATAGGCATTATAAAATTATTTCATAGTCAGCCATTTTATATGATGTTTACTATACCAATTACTCAAAATGTATTAGCCTATTGAATTTTTTTTTTAATTTTTTTATAACATTTATTTATTTTTGAGACAGAGAGAGACAGAGCATGAACGGGGGAGGGTCAGAGAGAGGGAGACACAGAATCTGAAACAGGCTCCAGGCTCCGAGCTGTCAGCACAGAGCCCGACGCGAGGCTCGAACTCACAGCCCTCACGGACCGTGAGATCATGACCTGAGCCGAAGTCGGCTGCCCAACCGACTGAGCCACCCAGGTGCCCCTAGCCTATTGAATTCTTAAAACCACACCACGCGGTATGACTGATATCCACGTCATACATGAAGACACTAAAGCAAAAAGAATTTTTTATTTTTATGTTAGAGCTTAAGTAAGTAGCAGGATTAAGATTCAAACCCAGGATGGCCTACTCTTATTTTTTTTTTTAATTTTTTAATGTTTATTTATTTTTGACAGAGAGAGACAGAGCGTGAGCCAGGAGGGGCAGAGAGAGAGGGACACACAGAATCTGAAGCAGTCTCCAGGATCCAAGCTGTCAGCACAAAGCCGGACACAGGGCTTGAACTCACGAACTACGAGATCATGACCTGAGCTAAAGTCGAACGCTTAACTGACTGAGCCACCCAGGCGCCCCAGGCCTACTCTTGTTCTTAAGCTTCGAATTCTTTTGACCTAATTCTGAAAGGCTATGTGAGAAAGGCACATGGTAAAGAATCTTGAATCCCATTAGGGGTTTGGTTTGAACTTGGTATAAAATGAGGAACAAACGAAATTTTGTGTGCTGGTAAATGGTCAAATGGTGTTATTTTATGAGATGACACTGGGGCAGCCACCAGGAGTCCTCATGATAGTTGGTGTGTTGTTGATTACAGAGATGCCCTTGAGGCCAGATTACTGAGGCAGAGAGCCTAGGATCTTATGAAAAGGCAACATTCCAAGGTGAGCCTGGTGGCTCTAAAGCGTCAGAGATCCTCTTGGACGACCACTGCAATGAGCAGGTATATGTTGGGTGGTCTAAAGTGACCGCAATCAGGGGCGCCTGGGTGGCTCATACGGTTGGACATTTGACTTTTGATTTCAGCTCAGGTCATGATTTCACAGTTCGTGGGATCGAGCCCTGTGTCAGACTCTATGCTGACAGTGTAGAACCTGCTTGGGATTCTCTCTCTCCCTCTCTCTCTCTCTGCCCCTCCCCTGCTCATGCTGCTCCTCTCTGTCTCTCTGTCTCTCTGTCTCTCTCTCTCATAAATAAACCTAAAAATTTTTTTAATATTTAAAATTTTTTAATTATTTAAATTTTAAATTATTTTAAATTATTAAATTTTTTTAATATTTAAAATTTTTTAAATATTAAAAAAATTTTTTTTCAATGTTTGTTTATTTTTGAGACAGAGAGAGACAGAACACGAGCAGGGAGACGTAAAGAGAGGGAGACACAGAATCTGAAGCAGGCTCCAGGTTCCAAGCTGTCAGCGCAGAGCCCAACGTGGGACTCGAACTCACAAGCCATGAGATCATGACCTGAGCCGAAGTCGGAGGCTTAACTGACTGAACCACCCAGGCACCCCAGTTAATATTTAAAGTGACTCCAAAGTTTTTCTACACTGAATGCCTTTTACTTTTTTTTTTTTTTAACTTTAAGTGAGGTGCATGGACTATTTTCAGTTTCTAGAATAGGGCATGCTTTTTCATACCTCTGTCACTCTGCCCCTCCCTGGTTCTTTTACCTGGAGCCCTCTTCACTCTCCTCATCTAAGTAGCTTGTTTCTCCTTACCCTTCAACACTCACCTCAAGCATGGCCACTTCTTGGGAGTATTTCCTGATATCTCTTTCACAGCCCCAACCTGCTGGCTTAGCTAAGTCTCCTTTACTCCCACCAGCAACACGCTATTTGTCCTATGCCTATCAGCCTGTGAGCGCCTTGAGAACAAGGGCACTGCTTTTCTCCAGGATTAACAGAATGTCTAGGACACAGCATGCACTCATTAATCTTAGAAGTGAAGAAAATGAGGTTAGAGTGGGAGAGAGCCAAAGCATAAGAGACTCTTAAAAACTGAGAACAAACTGAGGGGCATTGAAGAGGGCATCTTTTGGGATGAGCACTGGGTGTTGTATGGAAACCAATTTGACAATAAATTTCATATATATATAAAAAAAAAAGAAGTGAAGAATATAGTCCAATTCTCTCAGACATCTAAAAGGAAATGTCTGCAATTCAACATTGCCTCTTGATAGCAGCCCTTTGAATGATCTTTGAAATGCTTGTGTAAATGCCACTCTTAGCAAGAAAATGCAAGTATATAACTCACAAAGACAGTTAATTTCAGGAGAAATTTACCTTTTGCAGAAAAAGTAATAAAGCTATTGAAAACCTCATGTGCTTTTTGAAAGAAGCTATGTTATAGCTGAATAAAATAAATGTTAAAATGTTACAGAGAAAGAGATTTTAGGCAGGATAAATACTTCAGAAGAAAGTTAAAATTTCTGAAACTTTGAGAGGCTGCTGATAATAAGGTTACCTTCATTAGAGCAATTGATTGTGGGGTTTTTTTTCTCTTTCAAAGCCATGTATTCCATGTAAGTTTGGTAACAAAATGTGTGTGTGTGTGTGTGTGTGTGTGTATGTGTGTAAGTCATAGAGTATACAGCAAGAAAAATAGAGTTCCTAATATTAAGATAAAGGTTCTTAACTTTTCATCAAAACAACCATGAACATCAAATAAATGAACCCTAAAAATTGCACTTATTTGTTACATGGAAAATAACTCATTCCCAAAAAAACTCATTTACTGTCACTAAATATTGTATAACTTCTTGAACATTGCAATGTTCCAATGGTTGTTACAATATTTTAAACATGGACTAAATATGAAGCACAGGTAATGAAAATTAATTTGCTAATACAAGTTCTTTAAATTCTATTTCAACTTGTTTGAAATGACAGTAAGACTGAAGAAACAATTCACATTGGGAAGGGATCCCTGGCAGGGGGGTGCTGGTGCTTTTGTGGATTGCTAAGAAAGTAAATAAACAAAAGATTGTGAGTGTCTTATCATTTTAAAAAACAATAAAGGAAAAGGCAATGAAACCCTATTAATTACACATATAAATTCTCCTTTACAGACAGAGATAGCAATTGTGGGGACCTGAACTGCCGGCCGGCAGGCAGACAGGCATCCTGTGCTACCACAAAGTACTTGTTCATCAGCTCCTGTGTGGGTGAAACCGTGCACAGAAAGGCAACATAAAGGTGCCAATATATAATGTGGATAAAGTAGGTTGAATCAAAGTGGAACAAATGAAAACTGAGGACAACCTGTATTTACTGTTGTTGGCATAAAAGACCGACTCTCAGCATTGAAGAGTGTTTCTCAAAAAGAGGGTCACACTTAGGTTAGGAATCCATAAAGCTGAGTTTCTCTGTGATTAGCAAGATGACTAAGTCAAAGGTAAGAGAGATGCTGACTGTGTGCTTAACGGGGAGGCAGTGAATATGTGTGGTGAGTGATGGTGAGGTGTTGGTACAAAAGTCATAGCGCATGCATGTGATCAGCATAACCACTGGTTGACTGGGGAGACTTCATTACACATTTGAATACACGGGAGGCACTGACTGGGTGGGGACTTTGGTATCAGTGAGACATGAGCCACCAGGTGTGAGAAACATGAAACTAGAGAGGTGTTGTAAAGAGAGAAGAATAAAAAACCAAATGTTTCTTTATTATCATATGCAAGCCATTATGCTAGTTGATTTTCAAACATATTCTTATTTAATCCACCTAAGATCTTCCTTTATAGATGGAGAAAATTAAGAGAAAGAAAAGTTACGGGAACACCGCGACCTCATTCCAAAGCTCATTCATTCATTCATTCAGTGATGTTTGATCATTTCACTATTTACCTGTGAGCTAACTGCTAGGAGCAGAGAGGTGAACTAAGGTCCTTGACACCAAGGACCTCACAATTCAATGCAGGAAGAAGTAAAGAGTTAAAATGCAGTATGACAAGTGTTACCCAGGGGAATAAATAAGATTGGGGGCACCCAGCTGAGTGGAGCTGGGAAAAGCTTCTCAGCAGTGGCCTTTCACCTGAGTCTGGAAGGACCCATGGGAAACAGCCAGATGAAGAAATGGGAAGGGCACGCTAGAATGGGAGAGAAATAGAGAAACAGGGGACATGGAAAAAGAGATGAGCTCCTCTGAAAACTGGAAGTAATCTGGTAAGGCTGGAGAGAAGTTTGTACCGACAAGAAGTCAGAAGCCTAAAATGTATGACATGCTAAGGATTTCTTATTTTTATCTTAAAGAAAACCACAGAAATATTTAAAGGAGAACACCGAATTTGAAATCACTTGTGTTTCCTTCACTGTGAAGAAGCTCTTTATCTTGATGAGATCCCAATAGTTCATTTTTGCTTTTGTTTCCTTTGCCTCTGGAGACGTGTTGAGTAAGAAGCTGCTGCAACCAAGGTCAAAGACATTGCTGTCTGTCGTCTCCTCTAGGACTTTGATGAATTCCTGTCTTATGTTTATGTCTTTCATCTACTTTGAGTTCATTTTTGTGTATGGTATAAGAAAGTGGTTCAGGTTCATTCTTCTGCATGTTGCTGTCCAGTTTTCCCTACACCATTTGCTGATTGGATGCTATTTCCTGCTTTGTCAAAAATTAGTTGGCCATATGTATGTGGGTCCATTTCTGGGTTCTCTGTTCTGTTCCACTGATCTGAGTGTCTGTTTTCGTGCCACTACCATATTGTCTTGATTTGTAAAACTTTGTAATGTAGTTTGAAGCCTGGAATTGGGATGCCTCCAGCTTTGATTTTCTTTTTCAACATTACCTTGGTTATTCAGGGTCATTTCTGGTTCCATACAAATTTTAGAATTGTTTTTTCTAGCTTTGTGAAGAATGCTAGTATTATTTTGATAGAGACTGCATTAAATGTGTAGATGGCTTCGGGTACTATCAAAATTTTAACAATATTTGTTCTTCCAATCCATGAGCATGGAAATGTTTTTTCATTTCTTCGTGTTTTCTTCAATTTCTTCCATAGGCTTTCTATAGTTTAAAGCATAAAGGTCTTTTTACCTCTTTGGTTAGGTTTATTCCTAGGTATTCTTTGGGTTTCAGTGAAGTTGTAAATGAGATTGATTCCTTGATTTCTCTTTCTGCTGCTTCATTATTGGTGTATAGAAATACAACTGATTTCTGTATGTTGATTTTATATCCTGTGACTTTGCTGAATTCATGGATCAATTCTAGCAGTTTTTTGGTGGAGTCTTTCAGGTTTTCCACACAGAGTATCATGTCATTTGTGAAGAGTGAAAGTTTGATTTCTTCCTTGCTAATTTGGATAACTTTTCTTTCTTTCTTTCTTTCTTTCTTTCTTTCTTTCTTTCTTTCTTTCTTTCTTTCTTTCCTTCTTCTTTTTTTGTCTGATTGCTGAGGCTTGGACTTCCAGTACTATGTTGAACAATAGTGGTAAGAGTGGACATCCCTGTCATGTTCTGGACATTAGGGAGAAAGCTCTCAGTTTTTCCTCATTAAGGAATATTACTCAGCGATCAAAAAGAATGAAATCTTGCCGTTTGCAACAATGTGGATGGAACTAGAGTGTATTATGCTAAGTGAAATAAGTCAGTCAGAGGAAGACAAACATATGACTTCACTCATATGTGGAATTTAACAAACACAACAGATGAAGATAGAGGAAGGGAAGGAAAAATAAGGTAAAAACAGAGAGGTAGGCAAACCATAAGAGACTCTTAAACACAGAAGACAAACTGAGAGTTGCTGGAGGGGAGGTGGGCAGGAGGATGAGCTAAATGGGTGATGGGCATTAAGGAGGGCACTTGTTGGGATGAGCACTGGGTGTTCTGTGTCAGAGATGAATCACTGGGTTCTACTCCTGAAACCAATACTACACTGTAAGTTAACTAATTTGAATTTAAATAATTTTTTTTTAAAAAAGAAAAAGAAATCACTTGTGAACTTTGCTCTGGTACAGATCAAAGGGCACAATGAGGCTGTTAATAGGAGATCAATGAGGAAGCTATTTCAATGAGCCAAGACAGTGAGAGAATGACTGGAGTTTCATCCACTCATCATAATCCTTGGGATAATGGACCAATTAACTGCCCGTATTAACGGCCTCTACCACAAAACCATATTATAATTGTGTATCTCACATCATCAACAAATGGTGACAACCAGCTATGCCAGCCATGTCCCAAAGATGGCACTGCAACCTCAAGCCATCACGCCCAGTACATGCCCTTGAAACAGGTGTCTCCCGGGAGGACTATCTGCTAAAGGAGCAGAATATGGATACTAAGGCCCAAACTTTCATCTCTAGAACAAAATGCTTTCTACATTTATAAGGGAGAGAAATGAAAAATTTGAAATAGGTCAGTGTTAAGATTTTAAGGTTTTTCTTGTTTTTGTTTATTTGTTTTGCTATTAGTGCAGCTTTCATTATTTTCTACGATAAAATTAGGGTATAGCTATTGTAGAAAATTTAGGAAATACAAAGATAATGGAAATCATATACAATTACCCAGAGACAACCTCTGCTAGCACCATGATAGTTTTCCTTTCAGTTAACGTTTCCCCAGCTCTACCCTTCAGCTGACAGGTTAATGCCCAAGAAACCCAAACTCGTGACTGTTAAACCTAGCTTCTATATCCTTTCTCTACAGTCTTACTCACTGCGTCTCATTTTATTTTTTTTTTAATTTTTTTAATGTTGATTTATTTTTGAGAGAGACAGAGACAACAGTGGGGGAAGGGCAGAGAGAGAGGGAGACACAGAATCAGAAGCAGGCTCCAGGCTCCGAGCTGTCAGCACAGAGCCCAACACAGGGCTCGAACCCACGAGCTGTGAGATCATGACCTGAGACGAAGTCGGTTGCTCAACCGACTGAGCCACCCAGGTGCCCCCACTGCGTCTCATTTTAAAGTTGAGATTATGATATATAAAATCTCATGCCTACTTTATATTTAAAATTCTTTATGAAAGTATTTTAAGGGATATTTCGTGCCATGAATGAGCACTAAGGTTTCTTCCACTCTTTTCATATTGTAAATAATGATGTGGAACTTTACATGCATTTTACATTATTTCCATTGGTATTTACATTTCTACAAACCTATGCACTTAAGAAACTGTATATTATGGGGCACCTGGATGGCTCAGTCGGTTAAGCAGTCAACTTCGGCTCAGGTCATGATCTCCCATCTCATGGGTTCCAGTCCCACATTGGACTCTGTGCTGACAGCTCAGAGCCTGGAGCCTGCTTCAGATTCTGTGTCTCCCTCTCTCTCTGCCCCACTCCTGTTCACACTCTTGTCTCTCTCTCTCTCTCTCTCTCCCTCTCTCTCTCTCTCTTTCTCTCTCTCTAAAATAAACATTAAAAAAAATTTATTTAAAAAATTAAAGAAACTGTATATTACAACACATTAACAAGATAGTCCTGAATGTTTGTAAAAATACCTTATACACCAAAGTGCAATATTCACAGCCATAGTATATATTGTTCAACTTCTGAAGTTCCAGTTTCCCTTCCAGTACTGTGACAGAGACCATGGATTCAAGAAATGTATCACATTATTATGATACATATTCATTTGTAAGGATGCCAGCATTATAGAAGAATATTTAGATAGATACGCCCCACTATCAAGGCTTAAATTTCACCAGGTTATTTTTGATGGCCCTAGAACTTACTCATTTTTTTCGAGTGAAGGCAATGTATCTATGTCTTCAGCCCTGATCTATGTATAATGTAATCCTAGAACGAAAATTATATGCTATAATTTTCTAAGAAAGTACCAAATTACCATCTAACAATTTGAACACTGAAAAAAAAAATCTCTCCTCCCAAAAGACTATGAGAAAACCTAAACTACAATGCCACACTGGCATCTCCAAAGTACCACCTGTCAGCTGGTTGAAAGAACTAGGTTCACCATCCACCAAGAAAGATCCTTAGATTTAAATATGTGCTTTAGAGGAAAAAAACTATTCCCAGCAAAGATAAAGCATGATCTGACATGATGATTGTAGATCCCATCCTGAGATGACACTTATTGCTTGTCTTTCTTCTTAATTCCAAAAAAAATTGAGATTCTTACACTGTCCGGAATACATTAAACTATGACTAATCTTCCACAATGTGTGGATTTCAAGTACTAGCTTGTTCCTGATCTTCTCCATTTCCATAGTTTCAAACCAATGTTGCTCACCCACCTCCTGTAACTTAGGGAATTTACATTCTCTGTTTCACCTGCACTGAGATATTGGCGGGAGAGAAGCTACCATGACAAACGATGTTGAAAAACTAAGATACGATGTTTTGTGTTAACCCTTGACCAGAGAGAATGGAAGATCTGGGCATGGAGGGAACATTCGGCTTATACAGTAACCACTTTAACAACAATTACAAACAAACCTCCCCCTCAAACATATATCACAAGCTAATAAGATTCATGAACTCTTGCTGATGGGTGTTATCTATTCAACAACAGCATAATCTTCACAACGTGGCTAGAGCCAAGAGCTTCCACTGACTGCTAAAATTGAGCAGTATCTTAGGACCATATCACACAGCAAGTGCTACAAAAAATCAAATGGAACCTTAACACTTTTCCACCACCCCAATTTCATAAAATGTATCAGTGAAAAATAAGTGATTATCTAAAGAAATGGAAAGGAAAAATCCATTACCATATTCTGGTAACCAACTGGTTTAAGTACTTAGTGTCTTCCCTCAATCTTCAGATTTTCTGATGGTAGACTTGCTTTCTATTGGGAGGAAGCAAGCAGGAGAATCTGAAAGAGGGAGCAGCTCTTTAGTGGAACAGGAGGAAACAGGACACCTACCCTCCTGTAATTCAAGCCTCTCCCAGTCTCTCACCAAGTCAACAGTGCCTTTCTGCCCTACACCATGGGCTACTTCAGAAAGGAAAACCCAGAAGGTCAAGAAGGCAGCACACTCCTCTAGGATTCCTCTTTCCCCTAGAGAGCAGAAGAAAGGGAAGGAGAAAAGACTACAGAAAATCCCACTGGTTTAGGAATGATGGTTTACATGGAATCAAAAGGGGTGTCCTTTCTCTGAAATAAGGGTGTGTTCAGTTCATTGCATGTTTTGGCAACTTATTTGTTAAGTGCCCTCAGCTAAGACAGAAAAGCATGTAGCTCAACAGGAAAAAGGCTGAGAAGTGAAATCTGAAGTTGGAACCACTAAGCTCCATGACAGACTGATGAACAGTGAATACATAAAAGAGAAAAACATCCATCCCATTGTCAACTGGAAAATCTGGCCAAAATAAAAACTGCTTTATAATGAGTTTTGTCATTTGAATCAGTTGGCGATTCTTAGGGTTGGGTGCATAATTAATAGTAGCCATACTTCCTGGATTTCCAGGACAGGTTCACAATTATTATCACCATCCCTTTCAGTCTTAACTTAAAATCATTTCCCTGTTATCCACCGACATACTCATTCTTCTTAGACAAGTTGAGTTTTAGAAAATACAGTCACCATTGTAGGTATTCATTAAATATTTGTCAATTTCACGTAACTAGTGAGTCATGTAAAATCCTTCACAACATGAAATGAATTAGTCATTTTCTTTCTTTGCCTATGTGCACACCCTGATTCAAGATTCCACCACTATTTCATTCATCTTTGTATCTCTAGGCTCAAACTGTGCCTGGTAGATATTACACACTCAATAATGCCATGGAATGAATACTTGTTTATTAAATTACCTTCTTCAATCAATTCTTAATATTGTTTTCAAAATTATCTCTTCTACTAGCTGTAGATTATGGGAGAATCCAGCTTTCTAAAAGAAAAATCATAAAATCAAAAAACATATATTAATAACTTACCAGGAGGTAAAAACAATTAGATATTCACCTTCTACCTATAAAGGCTTACAGCTCTGAATAACTGTACTGAGAATTCACATTTAGGACAAATTCTTGGATAAGTCACTTAAATATGTTTACCTTACTTGGCTTATTTGTAAAACTAGAGAATTGGATTATACCACTGTTTTTCTATGGTATATACTCCCTATGACACTATGGGTCATACTCTCTAATGATGGGTCATTAAGTCAATTTAGTATACTTGTCTAGATGAACATCTTTAATGGAATTAAACAGAACAAAAAGGAAGAGGAAATAGAGTACATCACACATAGTAAGAATATGTGTGCATTGGTTGGTGACATACGCCATATTTTTGACCATGGTTAAAAGAAGTTTGAAAACTACTAGACTAGATCATCTTAAATGTCCGCAGGCTCTCAAATGCTGAAAAAGTTGCAAGAGAAATAAGAAGGGTTTTAGTGCTAGAAATGAGGAAGCTCAGAGCAATAGACAGGGGCAGTGCCTCTTAGAGCAGAACAAAAGCAGTGCAAGTGAGAAATACCTTAGTGCCCTTGATATTATTTGCATCACATGAAAATAAGCCCTGGGTAGATCTTTTATATAGAATACCTCTTCCTGGAAAACACTAGGAAAACAAGGAAGTTATCAGATCCTGGAAGACTACAGAAGAATTTGTAAAAATGAGCACTTGTTCCTTACCTACCATAGACCTATTATAACTATTACTAATGAAAGATAGTTCATCTACATGGAGAAAAGCCAGTGGGTTGTTGGTGCATCATACCTTCAGTTAAATTGAACCTAGCAAACCCCACTGTGGGGAATAAGCTTAGGAATTCCCCAAGCTTGCATCGATGGGTTAACAAGGCATAAAGAATTAGAAAGCGATAGGATGTACACACCCATGTTTGGGTAAACAAGATTGGGTAAACGGGACAAAGGTCCCCAGTATAGGACAAAAATACAGGAATAGAGAATCTCAAGATGAAAATATCCAAGATGAAGCAAACCGCACAAAGGCCCCCAGTATAGGCCAAAGGTATAGGAATAGGGAATCTCAGGATGAAAACATACAAGACGAGGTAAACAAGATTAGGTATTCAGGGCAGAAATGCCCCCCAACTTAACACAATAGCAGAAAGTTGCTTTCACAGGAAGGAAGGACCAAAATAGGTAAACAGGAAAATGGGACTTTAGACCACAGCAGGGCAAAGTTGCCCAGAGCAGATCTAATTAGCAAAATAAAGGTGCCTTGTTGACCCTGAGGTAGCATGCTCTTTCTTATCTCCTAGACCAGTTCAGGTAAACAGAGGTAGCACCTCAAGTTTGCTGTAAACAATCTTCCACCCAGCACCAGAATCTTGTTTTGTACTGACCCAAACCCCTAACGCTGTAAATCTCCAAGACCCCCTTTTTCCACACCCATGAGTTAATGTTCATGGTTTCATCGTCTCTTTGTGCGCATCCATCACACTTGTAAGCCTACTGATCTTAATAAAAACAGAGCAAGGAGAAGCAAGAACCCTTACTTGGGGCTCTTGTCTCCTCTTGGATATTAGCCTTTCTCGCATTTTCAATCCTGCATCCCACTCTTTTGCTGGACAAGAGAGAACTTCAGACCCAGAATCTACAACACCCACTTTTGACAATCTTTGCTTTGATCTTCATCTTTTAGAGTATGAAATAGATGGCATTCTATAGATGTTGAGACATGTGCCCATGATCTCTGCTCAGTAGCAATTTATCATCCTAACCTAGATGCTGGGGATGTGTTTCTTGCCTAATAGTAGGCAATGGTAGGCAAGTCCCTTACCTCTCTGGATTTCATGGCTACCACCTTCAAAATGTGAGTTTCTGGAACAACATACGTCCCTGGGTATGAAATTGTATTAACTGCTCTTGCTTAACAAGATAATCCCTATTAGACACTAAATCTTTCTTAAAATGAAAGTGACCTGAGGCATTCCAGGCATTCTGTTCAAGAAGAAACCAATTCTGGAGGATCCTCTGTGAGTAAAACTACATGTATATAATCCCCAGGAGGTCTTATGGTCAAGTGAGAAAGTTGGGGATGAAGCCTCTTGGAGAGCAGTGAACTACTGTACCCTGAGCAATAAGTTTTGTGAAAGAACCTCCAGAATTTCCTTGAGATTTTTGTTTCCCTTTCCCTGTGCTATCTTTCTGGATGTGCCAGGGGCTGGGAGCTAGGCTCAATGCATCCACTGCCCCCACCCTCACCAGACATACACAATAGCTTGCTTTTCTTCATGCTCTAGTGGAGTGGGGTTTAATAAAATTTAAAGGAACAGTAAGCAATTTTATTAGTTGGATCTTCCTTTTTGGTTGTTTCTTTAGTTGGCTCTTCTTGTAAGAGTGAGAAAACAATGCAGGGGTTTGTTCTAATGAAAAAAAAATAAAATTTCCTCTGATAAACAGACTAACACACATTTCAGAGCTACATTCAGCCCAGAGGTTATGTAGAAGAGGGGAAAGAGAAAAGGGGGAAATAATGGAAAGAAAAGAAAGAATGGATAGTCAGAGAGAGGGGGAAAATCTAAAGAAGCAGGAGGGAGAAGGATTAGAAGGAGGGAAAGGAACAGGAAAGGAGAGAGTGGGCAGCATCCAGAGAAACAGGTTGGAGGAGGCACATATCCTGAAAAGGGATTTGGAGCCTGTCCTGGCTCACTAGCCCTAAGATGCCCGCTGTGCTCTGGAACCTGCCACACCTGCCCAACCTGATCTCTGACCTCACCAGGAAACCCACACAAGGGAGAGCAGAGGTAGCCCTTGTTCTAGGAGAGACAGTCATTTCCTGGTTTGGAGCCAATGAACTGACTAGTTGCCTGATCTGATTCCTATTCCTACTTTCTACTCCATTCCTGTTGTTGTTGTTGTTGTTGTTGTTGTTGTTGTTCTTGTTCTTGTTCTTGTTGTTCTTGTTGTTGTTCTTGTTCTTGTTCCTCTTCTTCTTCTTCTTCTTCTTCTTCTTCTTCTTCTTCTCCTTCTTCTCCTTCTCCTTCTTCTTCTTTTTCCTCCTCCTCTTCCCCTTCCCTTTCCCCATCGCCTTCTCCTTCTTCTTAGTGTTGTTCTCATGCGAATCCTAAATGCCAAACTCAGCTTTTATTTAGACTGCTTGTCCCTCTCACCTGACTTGGATTTCTGACTGCTAACATAACAAGAACTTTGTCAGACACTGAAACTTGCCTGCATCCCACAGCCTGACCTGGAATCTCTGAACCTCATCTTAGCTTATCCCCCAGGACTCCATAATCTGTCCTTTCAAGGTAACATTCAGATGCATGATTCCCAGCCCACATTTTGCTGACTTTCAGTCCACTGATTTCATTTTATCTCAACAAATATTTATTGAGTATTTTCCATAAACAGACGAGGCACCGGGGCTACAAAAAGGAACAAGACACAGTTCCACCCTTGTGGACGCTACAGAATAGTAAGAGGGATCAACTCTTAAGCAAATACTTCAGCATAATCTTTAAGAAAGCTCTACCCAAGTGCTATGTACGGGCATGCAGACACAGAGCCCCAGCTAGTCTGGGAGGTCAGAGATGGTACCTGAAATACATAGGACAGGTTTTAGACAAAAATGTTTGGGTTGAATCTGACAAACGTTTAGATACAGTACACAAGGGATTAGAAATTCAAGGATAGGGAGACAAGTTTAACACAAGACCAACCCAAAAGTGGGACATTTTATAAGATAACTGGCTCAGCCTATTCAACAAATTAGTGCCATTTTAAAACAGTGGGGGATGCTGCTAGAGTAAAATAAACTTAAGGTGGAAATGCAGTCCTGAGTTAGATTCTAATTTGGAAAGATCACCTCTAAAAGCTTTTTTTTTTTTTTTTGGCTTACTTGAGGAAATTTGAATATGGACTGAGTATTAGAAAAGATAATGCTTATTGACATGGAAAGGCAGAGAACACATAGGCAAAAAGCAAGTGACAAAAAGCATGCACAATAAACTTAAAAATGGTGGGGGCATGTGAGTGGCTCGGTGGGTTCAGCATCCAACTCTTGATCTCGGCTCAGGTCATGATGTCATCGTTCATGATTTCGAGCCCCACATTGGGCTCTGCTCTGACCGTGCAGTCTGCTTGTCTCTTTCTCCCCATCTCTCTCTCCCCCTCCTTCTCTTTCTCTCTCTCTCTCTCAAAATAAATAAACTTAAAAAGAAAGCATGTACAGCTGAATCTCCTTTTGTCTAAAACAAAAAATCAAATTTATGTAAATAGAAAAGTAAGTGGAAGAATTTCAAGCAGGAAAGGAAACTTATATTTACCTTCTACATACTTCTATGTTATGCTAGGAATTTGTTTACATCATTTGATTTTCCCAAACACCTGCAAAGAAAATGAAATTAGCCTCATTTTCCAAATAAGACATGTATTTGAAAGCTGTTAATAGAACTAATCTCTTGGTGGTCAAAATTTGGTGACTTGATTTTCTTTTTGCTTGCTTGTATTTTCTAACTTTCTACAATGTTTACTACTTACATAATAATAAAAAGTTAGTTTTTTTTATTAAGAAGAAAATGAAGACAAAATAGGCAAGTACATACAGTACCTTTCAACTTCTATGAAGTCACATCGCCTTATGTCCTTCTTTTTAGAGTCTTGGGGTTGTGGGAAAAGCATAAACTTTGAGGTCAGGCAGGTCTGGTTCAAATCTCAGCTATAGTATTTAGGGTCTTGAAAAACTTACTGAGTTTTGGTTGTCTCTTCTGCAAAATGGGGTTAATAATATCTTCCTTGCAGGGTGTTTGGGTAAATAAAATAATTAAATAAACAATTTAAAGAAAATAGTACCACATTTAAGCACATAGAGGGTACTCAGTAAATATCAGTTCCCCTGCTGCCTGAAATGAAAGTGTGTTTAGGTATTCAATGAGCTAGCCTCCTTAGGGATCCCTACTAGGTGCTGTTCATTCCCTACCAGGTCCTCCAGCTTTTATTTGGCTTTCCTGCTCAATCTGGAGCTAAACTAAGAATCACAATTCAGGAGTGCAAGATGGTTTAGCGTTGATCTGGCTGCATTTCAGGGATGAGAGACACAAAAACAACTTCCATGCTGTTCTGCCGTCTTGGCCCCTCCCTTCAAGAATCACAATTCAATTCCTTTCATCTCTACCTCCTCATCCAATCATTCATCCATCCACTTACTTACTCAACAAGTGGCTATTGAGAGCCAAGCAGCAGACCAGGTGAGAAGCAGCCCCTGCCCCCTTGAAGCTTGTGGTCTAGACCTTGTGAAGAAGACCCACTCTCTTGAGCTATGTGTTGTTTTCTGTATTACTTATATTAATTCAGGACTGCCTTGAATTGCAATGGAGTCACCCACCTGAGGCCAGCGCCTAGAGGCCCCACTGTCTACCGTTGTGAACCACTGAATGGAGATGCTGGCTCACAGCTGACTAGATGCTCCAAGAGTGTCCCCTTGGACTTGGTGATGAGGGCAGCTGCTCCCACTGTCATCTGCAAGGAGCTACCCACCTACTACAGGCCAGACTCCCCCCAACCAAGACACAAAGGATTACTTTTTTAAATCATTCGTGCTTCTAGAAATTGCCAATAAATCCCCGTGCAACTAGTAACATCACTTTTTTTTTTTATTGATGCTCATTGCCAGAACGGCAATGCTCTCCCTCTATCTTCAGCATTAGGAATGTTATATCCAAAATAATTAAATATGCTATTTGGGCTTTTCATTTCAAATTGCTACTAAAAATAATGGTTTTCCTTATTTTTGCCCCATCTCTTTCAATTCAAGTGTACATCTCTACCAGTAACACCAGAAAAAAATGCACACAATTGGTCAATTCACCAACACCTTCAACAGCATGTGCATAGCTGATTCATGTGTTTTCAGACCACATTGTTCTTATTTAGGGCAAAACGCATGACTCAAAAAAATTCAATAATTCAGTATTTCATGCTAATTTTGTTACTATACAAAGCCCTAAAATAGTAATTATATATAACTCCTCATGTTTTTGGCCAGGTTTTTTTCTAAATGGTATAAACATCAAATTGTAAAATCCATACTTTCTTAATAGCTAATGCTTTGAAAGAAAAAATGTTAAACATATAATTAATCAAAATATTTTTAAGCAGTATGTTACATATTTTTTTTAATTTGACACAAATTAACAAATGTGATGTTACGATACATTTTCAGTGCGGTTTTTTACATTTTTTCCTTAGCTTAATTATCCCTCCCACTCCTGGACAACACTAGTAGTATTCTCTTGCATGAAAATCCATTCTAACAGCGTAGTATTTGTGTGTCATATTTTTCCCTATGTTCAAATAATCATTTATAGTAATACATATATACACACATACACACAGACATACACACATACACGTAACAATATTATGCACACCATTTGATATCTTGCTGTTTTCTTACCTCATACAAACATCTCTAAGTCAATAGGTATATCTTTAATTAATCTTTTTATTGTCTGCAGAATATTCTACTTTCTGTATTCTATTTGTGTATTCCTTGAACACCCCATATT
This sequence comes from Prionailurus viverrinus, assembly GCF_022837055.1. Classification (NCBI taxonomy): domain Eukaryota; kingdom Metazoa; phylum Chordata; class Mammalia; order Carnivora; family Felidae; genus Prionailurus; species Prionailurus viverrinus. The sequence continues at coordinate 54,482,244 of NC_062572.1, forward strand.
TGTTAAATTGTTAGGGAATCAACTTTAGTCACCTCCTTATATCAGAAGCAATTGAAAAATAAGGTAGAGGAGACACATACACAAAAATATGTACCAGTTTTATTATTTGTAACAACATAGATGTGGATGATGTGGTTGAAATGAGCAGTCATGATGAGTACCCTAATATTTACTCCAGAATTAAACTTACCCACCCTGTCACAGACAACCCCCACCACCAGGACCAAAGGATTGAGCCTGCTCCTGTGAGCTTATAGCTAGGAAAAACAGAAAAGGTGTCTCGTCAATAGCTGGAAGTTTCTCCAAAAGAGGAAACCCTGGCTGGAAAGTCAAGAGGTAGGAGCGGGCGGCAGGCTGAATCCATTGTGTATAATCCCTTTTCCCAAGTTCATTAATCAGATTATGTGTTCTGCACCCACAAATAGGAGTACAGGAGAGACGCAGAATAAGGTCAGCTTTCCTGTAGCTGAATCCCCCTCATATAAAAACATGAGTCCAGAAGCAAGAACTGCATCTAACAGTTGTTTTTTGGTAATAAAAGTATTACAGTTATTTTTGATATTTGATAAGACAAGACCCTTCAATATTCTTCCTAATCATTCTCTCATTAGCTGTTGAAGACATATTTTCTACCATATGGACTTTAAGATTTTTTTTTGTGAACTCCTCTGTCTTTATCCATCACATAAACTAAGGATCAAGCCTGAGAACTGCATTAATTTTTTTTCTTTGAGAAAAAGACATTTTATAACTAATTCTTTTCATCCAGGAACATAATACTGTCTTTTCTTAGATCTTACTTTATGCCCTTCATTAATATTCTTTTGTGCATTCTTAAGAAAGTTTTTGCAGTTTCTAACTGAGACTGTGATTGGATTATTGACCTCATTTTACTTGCTAGATCCTTATTATTAAGGTAAAGAATAGTTACTTATTTATTCTAGAAAACCCCACCTTAAAATTTCTTTTTAAAAAAGTGCTATGGACAAATGTGTGGTAATAAATTTGAAAATACTGAAAGATACCATTCCCTCTCAAAATACAGTCCCCCCCCGCCAAAAGTGGAAAGCCTCAACAGACCAACTGAATATTGAGGAACTTCAATATAGTGAAACTTGGAGTAATTTTCATAAGAAGAAATCACTTCCTTCAAGTGTAGGCTAACCAACCCAAAGTATTATAAATTGCATCACTTCAAAGTCTAAAGAAATCAAAAGGTGTTTCGAGAATCTGTCAATCCCGACTTCACATCGGAGAATCAGAGATTAATGTTAAATCACCATGTTTCACAAGTTAGTCAGCATGCACAAACATCTATAAAATTGGCCTTGTGTCTAACACATCAAAAATGAAGCCCAAAGTGACTCATAGAATAAGTCAGAGTTTTCTCTACCTTTAATGTCTTTCGGTGTGTTCTTTCAGAAATAAGCATACACCACAGCTGCGCCAGCACTGGATCAAAGAACATAAATGCACACTGCAAAGATGCTTTGAGAAATGTTCAGCCTAAATGAACCCAAAGGAATCTTCGGAAAATTCACTAAAGGAAAGTAAATTGAAACGATGTTCAAAAAAGTTAATGTGATACAACATAGAAAAAATAGGAAAAATTCTATAGGCTAAACATTTTTATGTAAGACATGGATTTATTACCAGCTCAGGTACTGGTAATACCTGATCCTCTTCTTAACGTCAGTGACTAGAATAATGGTGTTTATTCAAAGGAGGGTCAATTAGACATGCCCAAAACTGAAGAAAAAGCATGTTCATGTGTTTGTACTGAAAGTTCAGTGCTTCCCTAAGTACTATGTGAACACAAAACTGATCCACATGATACGAAAGTTATTCTGCCCCAGAGAAATGGCAGCAGGAAAATAAACTTGAAGTTTCTGTTCTCTTTAATTAATCTTTTCAGAAGGTTTTGTAGCTCATCAGGACACCAGTTGTAAAATGCACAGTACATGAAGTTGTACAAGCTTTACAGGTTTTCCAAACTTTACTTGCAACTTACTAATCATAAAAGTATCAGTGCATGATGCCTCACTAGGTAAAAAGCTGGTAAGACATGAGTGTAGCAGAGAAATGCACTGACCCTGAAGAATAACAAGGCTGCTCATTTTTAGAAGCATCTCCCTTCCTTGCCACACTAGAGCTAGTAGTTCTCAACTAGAGTCATTCCTGAAATCCTTGATCATTTTCTTAAATGTTCCATGCTCTTTTCAGATTCCATCTTTCTGCAGATTAGTGTCTGCAGCATAACTGGGAGCTTAGATGCAGTGTATCCATTTCCACTGGCAGTCATGGCCTGTGTGCGGCATGTGGCTCGGGAAGCTGGTGGAGCATTCCCCACATTTCTTCCCACAGGTGGAGTGGTGGGTTGACATTTCAGTTAGAACAATCACAATTTTTTCCCTCCTTAGGAATTACCAATAATACCGGTACAATTTAATTGCTAGAAAAACAAAACATACAGCTCCCATGATACTTAAAAATACTTGAGGACAGGGGCACCTAGATGGCTCAGTAGGTTAGGCATCCAACTTCAGCTCAGGTCATGATCTTGTGGTTCATGAGTTCTAGCCCCACATCAGGCTCTGTGCTGACAGCTAGGACACTGGAGCCTGCTTCAGATTCTATGTCTCCCTCTCTCTGCCCTTTCCCCACTCACACTCTGTGTGTGTGTCTTTCTCTCTCAAAAATAAACATTTAAAAAAATGTAATAAAAAAAATACTTGAGGACAAGGGACCCTGGGTGGGTCAGTCAGTTAAGCATCCAACTCTTGGTTTTGGCTCAGGTCATGATCAAGTTCCACATCGGGCTCTGCACTAGGCATGAAGCCTGCTAAGGATTCTCTCTCTATCCCCCTTAGCCCGTCTCCCCCGCTCTCTCTCTCTAAAACAAAACAAAAATAAATAAATAAATAAATAAAAATACTTGAGGACATATGTGAAATGTGCTATTTATCATCAAAAGGAAGATGAAAATATACAAATAAAGTGATCACAACAATACAACAGAGTATGGTAAATTAATATTTGACTGCATATTTGTTTTATCATTTCCTTTCCTATCCTATCATCATATCACTTGAGATAGTGATAGGCAGGATGATGTTAGATCCAGGAAGGATGCCAAGTCCTCAGGATCTAACCAAGCTCCAGAACTTACCTATCTCTGAATCCAGTTCCCTAGATTGCTATATTCAGAATCTTAACTTTATTTTATTATAATGTAATAAATTATTAGAATTTAAATAAACAATATTTAAATATCTTAACAGAGATAAAAAATGTTTTTCCATAAGACTACTATTTTCTCATAAAAGAAGCAGAAAAGAATTATCTGTGACAAACTTTATGCCTGACAGGGAGGAAGGACCAGCATTTTCTTACACTGTCAGTAGGAATGCAAATTGGTATAGTGTTTTGGACGATGATCTATTAAAAAACTTGAATTGTATGTGTCCTTTGATCCAGCAGGTATACTTGCACAAAATTTTTAAAGATATATTCATTTGTTCACCCCGGAACGTCCTGGGGATATGCTATGAAATGAAACAGACATGATTCCTCCCTGATAGAGCTCACAGCCAAGTAGTGGAGAAAGGCAATAAAAGCAATCCAACCAATAAAAAGCAGCTTAACATATGGTGCTAAGACCGATACATGAAGCAAACTGGAATGGCTGATAAAAAAATAATAATAATAATGGGAGAAGAGTGCCCAAGTGTGGGGAGTAGGAAGTAAAGACCTCTCTGAGAAGGTTGTATAAGCAACCACCTGATGAATGAGAAGAAGCCAGTCAGGAGAGAAAGAAACTGAGTGAAGGCCTAAGGCAGGAAGATAACTGAGGGTTTTTGGAGAACAAAAGAAGCCACAAGTGAGAGGGATGGAGTGTGGGGTGTGGTTGGAAGGGAAAACAAAATCAATCAGGCAGTTCCTTATAGGTCTTGCCAGGCAGTGTTGCTTCTATTCCAAGTACACTGGAAGCCATGATCCTTTTACGAGTAGCAGCCGAGGGAGCCAAGGGAGAGGTGGATTGGGTGAGAGACAAGAAAGGAACAAGAGCTCCGTTACCAGTCCATTGCCTGAGCTACATGAGAGATGCGAGGAATTTCGTTAGTGCAGAAGCCCATAGAGGTGGGAACTAGATGGATTCCAAATGCATTTTGTAAATAGATCCCATATTTTCAATTTTAGGAAAAACCACAGGAACCAAAGAAAAGCTATCCCTAAAGAAAACTCTTTGTTGGAGTGAGCATGCCGTGCATTTGGAAGATTCCTCCTTCAGGCTTATTACCTGACAGGAAAATTCCCACAAATAAGCAATTGCCTAATTAGATTAAATCAAAGCAAAAAGATGCTGACCCTAGTTACTTAACATACAGTGAGTGCAGTATTGGTCTCAGGAATAGAATTCAGTGATTCAGCACTTACATACCACACTCGGTGCTCGTCACAAGTACCCTCTTTAGTACCCATCACCCATCTAGCCCATCTGCTACCCACCTGTCCCCATCAACCCTCAGTTTGTTCTCCATTGTTAAGAGTCTTTTATGGTTTGTCTCCCTTGCTCTTTTTTTTTCTTTTTTCCCCTTCCCATATATTCATCTGTTTTGTTTCTTAAATTCCACATATGAGTGAAACCATGTAGTATTTGTCTTTCTCTGACTGACTTAGTTCAAGTAGCATAATACACTCTAGCTCCATCCATGTCATTGCAAATGGCAAAATTTCATTTTTGATGGCTAATATTCCATTACACACACACACACACACACACACACACACACACACACACGCACACACACACACAAACATACCACAACTTCTTTATCCATTCATCGGTCGATGGACATTTGGACTCTCTCCATAGTTTGGCTATTGTTGATAATGCTGTTGTAAACCTCGGAGTGCATGTACCCCTTCAAATCTGTATTTTTGTGTCCTTTGGGTAAATACCTAGTAGTGCAATTGCTGGATCGTATGGTAGTTCTATTTTAAATTTTTTAGAAACCTCCATACTGTTCTCCAGAGTGGCGGTACCAGTTTGCATTCCCACTAACAGTGCAAGAGGGTTCCCCTTTCTCAGCATCCTCACCAACACCTGTTGTTTTCTTGTGGTGTTAATTTAACCATTCTGACAGGTGGGAGGTGGTATCTCATTGTGGTTTTGATCTGTATTTCCCTGTTGAGGAGTGACGTTGAGCATCTTTTCATTACACAGATCTTTTTAAAGAAATAATTCTAGGAAATCACAGAAGCATGGTGAACCACATTACACACTATCTAATAGGAAATTGGATTAGCAGTTCTATTTTCACTAATTCTTAAAGTGCAGACCGCTCTTTACTGATGCACATTTATTACATTCTCTGACATTTCTGCAAGCCTTCAAGTATGATCGTAATGGAAGAGGTCTAATTTGCATTACCTTGAACAATAAAGAGTGACAGACCACAACTTCCACAGGCCATTTCGGGATGTATGTATACTTTTGTTCATGCATTTGTGGCACTAATATCTCAATTCATGAATTTGTAAATATTCAAGAACAATTAAATATCAAAAAGTAGTGATGTCTGACATATAAAATATATTACATACATGTTTCCAGTCAAAACAAACAAAAACCAGTGAAGGCCTGCCAGTGAAGGCAAAGTCTCATTAACATTCTCTACTTGGTGAATAATAGAACTGCTATAGTTAATGAGCAATGGAAACATCATGGAAACCTTGGAATTCATTGCCCACTTGAATAAATGTTCATTCTTATTGCTTCACTCCTTATGCCATGGTTCAATTTTTAACAAGTTGAGGAATGGTTTCTTTAGCTTCTTAACCTGTGATGTGTCCTACCGTCCAACTTTTATACTTTCAACATGGCACATCAATTGAATCGCAACATACACATACAATGAAGCTCCCTTTTAATGATTATGATCATTATTGTTATGATCCTCATTTTTATTTCAGCTTTGTGAGTAAAAGCCAGTTTCAAGTTGAGCTTAGGTTTCCAAAGACATTATTCAGAGAATAATAACATAACCACTCAACAGAAACCACTGGAAAATCCTCCCTTCTTTCCTTTTCACAAACAAATGAAATGGCAAGTGAAAATACTGCTTAATCCAAAGACATTGTGCAAATACACTCCCTAGCTGAAGTAACCTCCACTACCTTCCAATCACCATGCAAATCTGGCCCCAACAACACAATATTTTATTACCTTACTGAGGTCTCAAATCCTCCAAACAAAAGGAAGCGTTGGCTTAAAGCATGATCAAGAGCATATAGAAGATGAGAGAGAGCTGCCTGCCTTTAGAGTGCACAATGGATTTGTTGTGGATTTCTACAATCCTCCTTGACTGGGACAAGTAGATGGAGCCAGCCTGCAACAGGCCAAGTCTGGTATTTTACTTTCTACAAGGGTGCCCACAGCTTTTATATACCACCTGATCAAGAATCTATAATTGGTATTTCAAAATACAAAAGTAAAATACTTCCTTATCTGTGTTCAGATGAATGACAATTGACATTTTTTAAGCCCTAATTAATTAAAATTGTTGGGGCGCCTGGGTGGCTCAGTCGGTTAAGCATCTGGCTTCAGCTCAGGTCATGATCCCATGGTCCGTGGGTTCAAGCCCCACATCAGGCTCTGTACTGACAGCTCAAAAGCCTGGAGCCTGCTTTGGATTCTGTGTCTCCCTCTCTCTCTGCCCCTCCCTGACTCATGCTCTGTCTCTCTCTCTCTCTCTCAAAAATAAACATTTTTGGGGGGGCGCCTGGGTGGCGCAGTCGGTTAAGCGTCCGACTTCAGCCAGGTCACGATCTCACGTTCCGGGAGTTCAAGCCCCGCGTCAGGCTCTGGGCTGATGACTCAGAGCCTGGAGCCTGTTTCCGATTCTGTGTCTCCCTCTCTCTCTGCCCCTCCCCTGTTCATGCTCTGTCTCTCTCTGTCCCAAAAATAAATAAACGTTGAAAAAAAATTAAAATAAATAAATAAATAAATAAATAAACATTTTTTTAAAAATTTAAAAATAATTAAAAAAATAAAGTTGTCAAAAAACTGGAGTTGTAGAAAAGGTAAATCAGAACAAAGTCAATCATATCTAGAATTTAGATTCAATGCCACTTATGGGTATGCCTAAGAATATCATACTTCAGTGATATCATCTTTTTAATCTTTTGTCTTTAGTCCAATACTTTGAAGAATTACACGATATTAAATTATGGGAAATAAAGAATTGAAAGTTCATTAAATTTTTGTCTTCTCGGTGGCTCAGTCAGTTAAGCGTCCGACTTTGGCTCAGGCCATGATCTCGTAGTTCGTGAGTTCAAGCCCCACATCAGGCTCTGTGTTGACAGCTCAGAGCCTGGAGCCTGCCTCAGATTCTGTGTCTCCCTCTCTCTCTGCCCCTTCCCTGCTCATGCTCTGTCTCTGTCTCTCAAAAATGAACAAATATTAAAAAAAAAATTTTTTTTAATTGTTGTCTTCTTTTCTCTCTCAAGGTTTAGAATGTTATTCACAAAGGTTCTGCTCAACTCTTCAATAAAACTTTATTTACAAAAACTTTATTACAAAAACATTTTGCTGGAGATGTATGGTGGTAATGATTGCAAAATAATGTGAGTATACTTAATGCCACTCAGCTTTAAAAATGGTTTAAAGTAGTAAATTTCGTTATGTATATTTTAACACAATTAAGAAAAGAAACAAACAAACAAAAAAAAACAGAATATCTTGCTCACCAGGTGGGTTTTTTTCCCATCTTTTAGACTACAAAATTGTTTCTGCCTAAAATACTCTGATTAAGTGATTTTCCTGAAACTAAAAAGCCTCCAAAACCTGATGCATAAATACTTACAAAGATAAAATTGTTCTTCTACCAAACCTTTCTTTAAGTTGTCTGGAATGTTTAAAAGTGTTTTTAACTCTAGGGTCATAACCAAATTAAAGTCGTGTTGGTAGGTTGCCCCCTCCCCTAAGTTAGGTTGGAGTCCAAATATTTTGAAGTGTATAAAAATACAGCAGTAAGCAGGTTGACTGCTCTGGAGGAAATTTTTGAGTAATTAAAATTGCACAAAGATCATCTCTTTCACTAGATAAACCTACCTTTTAAAAAACTTATAAATGAAAACGAATACAAGAGGAAAGGTATCATCTGATTATTATCAAGGATCTGATTTTGCAATGCATTATTTATATATTTCAAATATCCAAAGGCACCATGTAACTGTTTACTCCCATTTTATTCCTAATTATTTTCAATTACTTCTAATATTTTTTCGAATGTTTTTCAATTATTACTAATTGTTTTCCAAACCTGTATTAATAGTTACTTAACTATTACTTAGGCTTTGTATTACTTTCAATGATATAAATTATTACTTAACACTCACGTTTTGCTGAACTTTCAATCTACCCACATACACTCAGACTAAAAATAAATGCTCTTCAACAAGTTAGGTTTTAGGGGATTTTTCTGTGTTTTGTTTTGCTTTTCAGTTTTAATTGCAACCCTGAATAAAAGCTAACTAGATTCTTTTTCAGTGTAGTCAGGCCTAGCTTTTGCATTTCCACACCATGATTAATTTATTATTCATCTGAGACCTTCCTATTAAACCTGGTCTTTAGCTTGTGAACTTTTCTTTCAGCTTCCAACAAAGGATTTCATTGCTTTGGGAACTGAGGTGTGTCTAAGTTTTTACCTGGGAGCAAAAGTGATGCAAGCATTTCTGGTGAGACCAATCCTTGGTTTAGGGTGGGGAGGAGCCACATAACAGGCCGGCTGTAGATTCCAGAAAGTAGAGAAGCTACCAAAGAGCTTTTCTTAGACATCCTATGCGGACAGTCGGAAGGACTGAAGCAGCAGCTCCCTTGGATTTGTCCACCAGGGAAATCAGAGACAATGACTTGGCTCTTTTTCAGAACATCAAGGGCTCTGGCCATGTTAATGGTAAGTCCTTTTTTTTTCCCAAAATAATTGCCACTTTCCCTGTTTCCTTCCTTTTTTGATAATACGGTATTTGATTGCCGAATCCCTATTATAAATTCTAAAAAGAGTGCAGTAAAAAGAAACAACTTTAGAATGAAATCGTAAAGATTACCAATTTCCTCCTCTTGTGGGATTTTGATGTTGTATTTTATATAGAAAATAAACCAGAGAGAAATAGAATGTGAAAGTCGACATTTAGCATTTCTTTAGTTAATGAGTTCATTAATCTGGATCTCAGATCTATTTTCTACCACACTTTCACTTTCTTCAAAGTAATGCTTTTATTCCTCTTTCTAATACACAAACTAAAACACTTGAAAGAGAACCAGGTCTGTTTTCCAAGGTTACATATCTCTTAAGCATATGGCTAAGAACTGTGCATGTCTGGTCTTGATACCTGACTTGTTTTTAAAACAGTCAGACCGTTGAATTAAAATCAAAGCAATGCTTGACTCTAGAGAAGTTGAAAGAGTTATTAAGAAAACAATGTTTATGTTTAGCCATTACATGCAAAAAATATGCCAACTTTGGGCGACAAAAACATACAGCATTTTATAAGCCTTTTTTTTTTCAGGAGAATAATACTTTTGTTGGTTGAGAAAGATTTATATAATGTTATCTAAAAGAGAAGTGGAATCTGAAGAGCAAAGCACTAGCCTGGATATTACAGACTAGTTTGTTCCTTAACTATGTTGTTTCTGTGAAGAAAAAAAAAAGCTCCAATTGTTTCAGTTACATTAGGATACCAAAATAGTGACATACACCATAAATGAGTATTTTAAAATTCCTCATACAAATTCCCCACTTCACAGTAAACCAAGTTGGCCTGGGCATAAGTTTCCCTCATCTCCTCATCTAAAAAATTGAGGGGATAATTGGACTTCAAGAAGTTATAGGAAGATAGAGCTCAAGAAAGAACTTTCTAAAAATTAGAGGTGTCTAAAATTAGAATTGGCTGCCCTGTGAACCAGAGTTTCCAAGCCTTCCCTCTCACAATGCCCAAGCGGAAAATAGGTATCCTTCCTTCTGTGAGGGTCTATTTTTATTATAACAGTGTAACTAATTGTTTTGATTATCTAATGAGTTTATTTGACCCAAGAATGTTGTAAAGAGTAATGAGACAATTGTATGACTTTCCCACCTTTCCAGATGGTCATTTCTGGACTAAACTGCAAGTGGCCTGAAAATGCACATGTCTACACCAATGACCAACTCAGAAAGCTATGGGAAAGGCGGCAGGGGGTGTCAAAAGGTGTCATAAGGACACAGAACTAGAGCAGCAAAAGCTTGAGCAAGCTCTTTTCCCTGTTTTGACATAGACCATTCTCAAGTATCCCTCTGATTCTAGAGTGACCAATAAGATCCTTATACTAACGGCTGTTTCATTCATCTTTCTATCCCAAACGCCCACTATATAATGTCTCTCTTACAGTGGACACACAATTGTTTGAAAAATGGATAAATGAAAAATTAATGAAGGCTCTCTAAACTATAACCTCCCACGGTGCCTCTATAATGCTAGTCATAAGGAAACTATGAAATGTAAGAGATTTTCTTCCCCTCCAAAAAATTTCACACACACACACACACACACACACACACACACACACACACACACAAGCTATTTAAACTACAATATAGGGGCTCCTGGATGGCTCACTCAGCTGAGCATCCAAATTTTGATTTCAGCCTGGGTCACGATCCCAGGATTGTGGGATCGTGCTCCATGTCAGGCTCCACTCTGGGTGTAGAGTCTGCTTGGGATTCTCTCTCTCTCTCCCTCTGCCCCTCTCATCCACTCGTGTGAGCTCTCTCTCCTTCTCTAAAATAAAATAAATAATTAATTAATTAAAAATAACAACATTATAACTTCATAGACCTGCTCTGTCCAATATGGCAGCCACAGCCCATCTGTGGCTATTAACCACTTAAAATGTGGTTGGTCTGAATTGAGAATATACACCATATTTTGAAGACTTCGTATAAAAAAAAAAAAAGAATGTAAAATGTCAATTTTTATGTTACTATTAAAATGATAGTATTTTGGATTATTGGATAAAAGATATGTTGTTAAAATTAATTTCACCTTTTTAGGCTTTTTAAATATATTAGTATTAGAACATTTAAAATTATATATTTGGCTCACATTGGTGGTTCTTATTATATTTCTATTGGACAGCGCTTATCTATTATTAATGCTGTTAGTGGAATTCAGTATCAGTCAAAAGTGAGGTCGGCAATCAAGGCTCCATAGACTAGGTGAGATTTGGCTGTTTTTTGATTAGTATAGATAGGTCAAGGGGGATTTCTTCAGTTGTCAGACTAGCATGAGCAAAGGAAAGAGTGATTACAGCATTTACCTAGAGGCAATGGACACACTGGTTTGGCTAGAATGACCGTTTGTGTTGGGCATGAGTTGGAAAGGTAGATGAGGGTCAGACTGAAAAGCTCACTCTGTGAAAACTAATAGAGTCCTTTTAGAACTGGGGAGCCACCCCAAGTTTCGAAATAGTGTGGTGAAAGGAAAAAAAATCCAATGTTTTTAAAAGCATTATGGAGTGGGAATGTGCATCTTTTGTTGTTGAAGGGTGAGGTCTGAAAGCTGGAAGACATATTTGGAGGTGTTGAATTAATTCCACCACCCTATGACCATATAAGGGTTGGCTAGAGAAGTGAGATATGACAGCAAAATCACAGACTTCAGTCTACACCTGTACAACTGACTCACTCCAGGCCTTGTTTCCTCAACTGTCAAATGACGATAATCACAGCCCCCTGCCATAGTAAGAATAAAGCAGAAAGAAACATTTGCAAACAAGTGCTCTGGAAAATATAAAGTGCTTTGTAGGACTCGGATCACTTGTAATGTTTACATTAATAATACAGGTGATTTTTGATAACTTGTTAAAATTCTACCTTACTATTTTACATAACCACCACCACCAGTTTTAATCAGTCAAGAAACAGTCCTTTGTTGAGTGAAAGATCGTATCAAACTATATCCTAAATTTGTATAATAGTAGGTAGGAGAAAACAGCATTTTCAAACTGGGAGCATTACTCAAAATTTCAACTGTTCAGTCTTCTAGATTAATTACTTGAGAGACAAAAGCATGGAGAACACCTGCCCGTAGTCAAAGAAAAATGTAATAGTTATCAGTTTCCTGTGCATATTGGATCCATTTCACACAATACAAAATAAACATTTTGGGGGAAAGTCTGTGATTGAAAAACACTTATCTTCAGAGATTTAACCTTTTAAAAATAATGTCTGTCTTCAAAGGAGACCACTGTCCACAAAATCTGCATCGCAGTTTGTCATATAACACTTCTATTAGCATCTGGACAATAAGATGTTTAATTTCATGCTACTATATTACATAAAAATTTACTCACTACAAAATTAATAGCTGTGTTTGGAATCCAAAGATTTTTAAAGCACAAAGTTTTAAAGAAGTTAGTAGTATTAGCTCTGGAAAAAAAAGAAAGTAGTTTAAATATCAAGTTCTGCATTAAAATGTGTTCTAAGTATAGCAGAACTATCTTCAACCACCTTCTTCTCTAGAACAAACAAAAAGGAAAATTTTAGAAAAAGAATTGTAAGTAAATGGCCCAAATGTTTTATTAAAGTTTAATTGACACACAACATCCTATTAGCTTCAGGTGTACCCCATATGATTCAGTAATTTTGTGCATTACAAAATGATCCCCATGATGAGTCTAGGTACCATACAAAGTTGTTACAGTATCATTGATTATATTCCTTATGTTGTACATTACATTCCCATGACTTACTCATTTTATAACTGGAAGTCTGTACCTCTTAATATCCTTCACCTATTTCACTCATTCTCCAACCCGTCCTCCCTCTGGTAACCAGCAGTTTGTTTTCTGTATCTATAAGTCTGTTTCTTTTTTATTTTGTTTGTTCATTTGTTTTGCTGCTTAGATTCCACATACTAGTGAAATTGCATAGCATTTGTCTGCCTGACTTATTTCTCTTAGCATAATGCCTTCTGGGTCCATCTGTGTTGTTGCAAATAGCAAGATTTCATTCCTTTTTACGGCTGAGTAATATTCCATTATATCTATCTATCTATCTATCTATCTATCTATCTATCATCTATCCCACATCTTCTTTATCCATTCATCTATTGGTGGACACTCAGGTTGATTCTATATCTTGGCCATTGTAAATAATGCTATGATGGATATAAGGGTTCACATATCTCTTCAAGCCGATTTTTTCATTTTATTTAGATAAATATCCAGAAATGGAATCACTGGATCATACAGTAGTTCTATTTTTAACTTTGTGAGAACTGTCCATACTGTCTTCCACAGTGGCCATACCAATTTACATTCCCACAAACATGAGGGTTTCCTTTTCCCCATATCCTTGCAAACTTGTCATTTTTTTTCTTTTTGATTATAGCCAATCTGATGTGTGTGAGGTGTGACATAATATCGCATGCATTTCCCTGATGACTAGTGAGGCTGAGAATCTTTTCATGCCTGTTGGCTCTCTAGAGTCTTCTCTGGAAAAAAAAATCTACTCAAATGTTCTGCCTGTTTCTTAATTGAGTTTTTTAAATACTTAAGTTGTGTGAGTTGTAGAGGTTTTTTGTGTGTGAGTTTTGGATATTAACTTATCATATACGTGATTTGCAAATATCTTCTTCCATTCAGTAAGCTGACTTTTCATTTCATTGGTTTCCTTCACTGTGCAAAAGCTTTTTCGTTTCATGTAGTCCCACTTGTTTTTGTTGCCCTTGCCTGAGGAGACTGTTCCAAAACAATATTGCTAAGACCAAAATCAAATCATAGCCCGCTGCCTATGTTTTCTTCCAGGAGTTTTGTGGTCTTACATTCAAGTCTTTAATCCATTTGAATTTATTTTTGCATATGGTATAAGTTGATGGTCCAGTTTCTCTCTTTTGCAGGAGGCTGTCCAGTTTTCCCCACACCATTTACGAAAGAGACTATTTTTTTCCACATCATATATTTTTGCCTCCTTCATTACAGATTAATGAACCATATATGTGTGGGTTTATTTCTGGGCTCTATTCCATTTGATTGATCTGTGCGTCTGTTTTTATGCCAGTACCATACTGTTTTAATTACTATAGGTTTGTAGTACAGTTTTAAATCAGGGAGTGTGATCCTCTAGCTTTGTTCTTCTTTCTCGAGATCACTTTGGCTATTTGGGGGCTTTTGTGTTTCCACAGAAATTTTAGGATTATTTGTTCTAGCCCATGAAAAATGTAAATGGCCCAAGTTTTTAGCAGGAGGAAAATCTTTGAGGTATCTTTCCTTCTCTTGATTGATGAAACAATCTAGTTTCCAGTGCTAATAAATATATGAAAATAAATTTCCTCCTGAACCTCTCCAAAAGTTAAGATTCTAAAATCAGAATAACCTTGCCAAGCAATTCTGGCCAGTCTTACCTGACTTGGGCAAATGTCAGGAAAGATGTAATTACATCTACCAATTACCACTCCCACTTACTTAATACCTGAAACTGGTTTTCATTTGGAGCTAGAACACCTAATGCCCCATGTGGTTTCCCATAAATCTGCTAGCCTTTGGCTCTTCCTTTCCAGTTAAGAGGCAATCTGATAGCCTAAGGTAAGGGCTTGTTTTGAGAAGTTCATCATAAGAAAATTATATGGGCAATTCGTTACTATCTGTAATTATACTGTGAATAATTGAATCCATCTAATATGCACATTTTTCTTACGTGGCCCCTGCACAGTTGGCTGGGCTATACACTGCACAACTCCAGGAGGTAAACTACAATGTGAACAGTACCCCCTGAAGTTGTGCAAGGAGCAATTTACACAACTGTACAGTGGAACTGGTTCTTGACTCTTTCTGATGCTCAAGAAAGAGAAAGTTTTTATGTGACCTGATGTGAATAATAATAATATAAGGTCACTTCATATTAAAGTGGACCCTTTACACCTTTTTTTTTTTTTTTTGAAGTTTGGTGACTGAAGTGATTAACACTTCTTAAGCACTTCCTGTGGGCTAGCACTCATATATGTGCTTTCAACCTATTAGTTCATTTAATCTTCACAACAAACCTATAAGGTAACTAGAATTATTATCCCTGTTTTACAGATGAGGAAATTGAAAGATTGAGTAATATTCCCAAGTTATACAACTGGTAAATGGTGAGACTAGGATTTTAATTCAGGGATTCAAGATCTGGTGTCCAATTTCATATTACTACACTTAACTGTATTTATATTAAGCATTTGAGGATATCCAATTTGTTGAGAATATCTAGTATATGTTTTTCTTAGCATTTCTATCATGATACACAGCTTAACTTTCTAAATTAATTGAGTTTAGTCTTTTAATCAGTTATTGAAAATTGAATTGTTCAAAATTAAATAGTAATTTATAAATATTAAATATATACCATTTTTGTTCAATTAAGAAATTGTCCTGATACATACAAAGTTTATTAGTATGTTTTGGGAGTTTTAAATTTTAATTTTAAACAGTGTGTGTCTGTGTATATATATATATGTGTATATATATATACACAGACACACACACATATATATATATATATATATATATATATATATGTATATGTATCTAGAGAGACTACATACCCATATATATGCTATGAGATATCATAAGGGACAAATCACTCATTTTTTATTTACAGGAAATTTATTTATTTTTTTTTTTATTTTTTTTTTCAACGTTTTTATTTATTTTTGGGACAGAGACAGAGCATGAATGGGGGAGGGGCAGAGAGAGAGGGAGACACAGAATCGGAAACAGGCTCCAGGCTCCCAGCCATCAGCCCAGAGCCCGACGCGGGGCTCGAACTCACGGACCGCAAGATCGTGACCTGGCTGAAGTCGGACGCTTAACCAACTGCGCCACCCAGGCGCCCCTACAGGAAATTTATTAATCAAACATGTATTGAATGACCTCTATGATTAAACTCATTAATAATCATTGTATACTGTATCTAACCAATTACAAGAATAGTATCATCAGCCTATATATTGTTTTCCAAACATAATTAATCAATTTAAAAATCCATGTTTAAAACTTACAATAATTTCTTTGAATCACTTAATTCACTTTACAAATTTCCCAGAAGGGAGTGGATGTGATCCACTCTTATCCCATTCCAGAGGTGAAAGAGAGCTACCCTAGGTCAGCTAGCACTAACTCCCTGGATCCAATGCGCAGTCTAACAGTCTATCCCTCCCCACACTAAAGTTTGACGTAACTCTAAACAAATTCTTGGCCACTCAGTAAATAACAGTTGTTATTATAAATGCCTTTTTAAAAACTAGTCACCCATATTCTCAAAACATATTTATTGTGTACCTATTATATTCAATAGTAACCTTAATGATATAATTATATACATTTAATTAACAAATAGGGTATATGGATATTAAATTACTTTATTCCATATGCTATTTTATTAATTTAATAATCTGATTTTCTTTCAGCAAAGCATTTCTAGTTTTTATCTATACCAAAGTATTTAGGCCATTTTAATGCTTTAAAAATCATATAACTAAAATTATCAGGGTGCCTGGGTGTCTCAGTCAGTTAAGTGTCCGACTCTTGATTTCTGCCCAGGTCAGGATCTCACCATTGTGGGATAGAGCCAGAACCTGCTTAGGATTCTTTCTCTCCCTCTCGCTCTGCCCCTTCCCCACTCGCACACAATCATGTACACAGTCTTTCTCTCTCTCAAAATAAAATAATAAAATAAAAAAGAATAAAATAAAATAAAATACAATCATCAAAATAACCAGGAAACCAGAGGAAGGAAAAAAAAAGTATAGGAATTCTCAAGGTAAGTAGTGCTTTCTCCACATTTGTCTTTCCAATCAAAGCCACCAGAAAAGACAACTTAGTTGATTTATATTGTCAGAAAACTACTGAAATATTTGTTAAATACTCAAAATAGTTATATTGAAGTAACTAAAACAACTAAGTAACTAATATGCATATTAATTATCTAAAATAAAGCACTATTCTAAGTAATATAAGGCTATGATTATATTTCTAAATATTTAAGAAACATTACAATATTCAGAAGTGGTTTTTACTAACTACCTCATATTCCTAAAAGCACAAATACTATCAGATTTCACAAAATTCCCTAAAATTAGAGAACATTCTTGGTGGCCTGACTTTCAATAAGAGAATGAGAAAGAGTGAAGGTTTGAGTGAATAACTTCTAAAGGCTCTGATTCAGTGAAAAGATTGAACAAATAAGAAACAACTGTCTGCAATGTTCATTTTCCATTGTTTTTAGTTTGTACTTCCTTTGCTTCCCAGGAAAACAGAAATTATGCCTTAATGTCTATTAGAAGAATCATTCTCTATGAGGCTAGTGCAAACATGATTCATATTTTCTGGATGACTCTTTCCAGTTTTCCTGTAAAGGGAAGTGTGCCTAGCCCAACCCTCCCCTCACATGTGGCTGAGTCGTCTTAATGAGCTGAGAAATTAGGGCAATTACGACAGTAATTGGGTCCCCTCTCCTAAGTAACTCATGATAGTGTTTCAGAAAAAGAAGCAAAACTGTAAAATAATTTTGAGGCCTATTATAACCATATGTAATAGTCCCTTTTCACAACAATTTGCATACCCTTTCAAATAAGGATTTCAGTGAAATTTTTAGAATGGAAGGGTCCTGGCATCCTATGTCTGATACAGTTACTTCTTTGGTTCAGAGTTCAACCTGCCTCTTTATTATAACTTTCCAAAATCAACAATACAATAAATCTACATTGTTTCAGGAGTAACCTCAGCCTCTACCAGGAAGAAATCTAAATTGACTATCCTATAACTTTCTTTCCACCACCAGTTTTTCTATTTATGCCAAGTTTGGTTAAAATCTAGTGTAGTGATGATCTACACACTTCGGAGTCAGGCTGCAGAGGCTCACATCCTGACTCTGCCAGGGCTGTTGGGGGAGGTGAGTACTCATTGTCTCCTGTCTCCATTTCTTCATCCATAAGATAGACTATAAGAATAGTGTCTCCATCAGATGGCTACTCTAAGAATTAAGTGAGATGATAAAGATCTATAAATAGCAACTGACACAAAATCCATAATAAACCTTAACTACTAATATTACTCTAATTCTTTTTCTTCTTACTTATTTTTCACAATATTTTCCCTACCAGATTCTTTTCACATAAGATAATCAGCGGGTCAGCAAATACTTGTTAAATATCTGCTGAGGGAAAGGTATTATAACAATTGTGAGAAAAAAATAAACATAGGAGCATTGGAAAGTTTACAATTCTCTTGGCTTAACATCATAATGCACCCAAAACAATAAGAAATAGTAAATCATGGCAAATCCTTATGGATTAAACTGCATGGTACAAAATATGTGTTGAAAAAACTCAGAAACAAGACATCAGTAAGGACAGTTTCATGGAGATTGTTGGAACTTGAATTGATCTTAAAGGATTAGTAATATTAAAGTGGGTAAAGGGGAGATGTCACTTTACACCAGTGAGAATAGTTAAAATTAAAGTGACAAGAAATAAAAAGTTTTGGCAAGGATGTGGGGAACAAGACCTTTGTACACTATAGTTGGGAATTGAAATTGGTACAGCCTCTATGGAAAACAGTATGGAGGTTCCTCAAAAAATTAAAAATAGAATTATCATATGATCCAATAACTCCACTATTAGGTATTTACCAAAAGAAAACAAAAACACTAAGTCACAAAGATATATGCATCCCTATGTTTATTTCCGCATCATTTATAACAGCCGTAATATGGAAGCAACCTAAGTGTCCATCAATAGATGAATGGAGAAGGAAGATGTAGTGGAATACCATGCAGCCATAAAAACACGAGATCATGTCATCTGAGACAACATGGATGGACCTAGAGAGTATTATGCTAAGTGAAACAAGTCAGACTGAGAAAGCCCAATACCATATGATTCCACTCATAAGCAGAATCAAAAAGAGAAAAGAATAAACAAACAAAAAGCAGAATCGGAGCTGTCAATACAGAGAACAAACTGATAATTGCCAGAGAGGAGAATGGTGGGGGGTGAGCAAAATGAATGAAGGGAAGTGGGAGATACAGGCTTCCAGGTATGGAATGAATAAGTCACAGGAATAAAAGGCACAGCATAAGGAATAGTCAGTGATGTTGTAAAAGCAATGTAACAGTACAGATGGTAGCTACACTTGCGGAAAACACAGCATAATGTATAAACTTGCCAAATCGCTAAGCCGCACACCTGAAACTAATATAACATTGCACATCAACTATACTCACATTTTTTAAAAATGCATTCCGGGTAGAAAATAAGATAGAACAAAACACAAATGATGTTCTCATACGTTCTTGAAAATGTAAAGACCCTAGCCTGCCTGACGTCATTCTATCCTCATCTGATTTTTTCATATCAGTACAAAAATTAAGTTCAACATTTAAGTTGAAGTAACAGCGCAGAGATAAGCAGATCTGTGTCCCACAGTAAAGAGTCCTTGTGATGGGAATAGCGTATCCCCAACTTTTACAAAGTATATCCCCGTCTTTTGTATCCCCATCCACTCTCTAAACCTTACTAGTTCTAGCCCATCCTCTCCACCCATGTACAACTGAGAAAATGCCTTACCCTGTAAGTGCAGCCAGCTAATAGTTTATCACAATGATGCTTGCCACTGTTTGCCAAAGCAGTATCTCCCCCAGTTCCTGGAAAGTACAGAACAGCCAGGTAAGCAATGTCAGGTTGCTACAACTGGCTGTTTGTCAGAGTTCTGCACAGTTCCATAGGTTCTTCTGTATTTCCTTAAAATTGTGTAGTCAGATTAAAAAACTGGAAGAACTTGTTTCTATCTTGAGTATTTTCTTTTTCCTGGGAGCACTTTACCCTTTGAATACTGCTTCTCCAAATCTACTTCTTTTGAAACAAAAACAAATCACAACATGAATAAGATTATCTTATGCAATTACTTATTTGAAGAATTCACATTTAATTTGACTTTATTTAAATGTCTACAGGTGCTCCTATTGGTTCACGGAGAATTGCGAATAGAGGTAAAGTATGAAAAAGTTTTTTCTGGTTAAAATAAAATAATAGTTTAGTTTAAAAAATGAAAATTGTACTTGAGAAAAATAAGTATTTATTTACTTTTTAAAACTGTTAAATAATTTAATTGTGAAAATAAAATTGAAACTAACCCAGTTTTAAATACCAACAAGGTATAAATGTCATTATTGTACTTTTATCTCATGCATGCTTTCTTATTTTAAACAAACCGACAGAGTTTTATTAAACAAGTCCTAGGTGCCCAGAGCAGTGAGATATTATGGAATATTCAAAGGAAAGATAAAAAATGATTAAATGTTAATATTAAAAATCATATGGTTCTGTAATTGTTTTAGTTATTAAATGTTTCTTCTTTGCTTGACAAAATGTGAGGTCAGGCAAATTAGACATTTGACAGTCCAAAATACCATGAAACATAGGGACTCCTCAACTTAGGTGTTAATAATTAATACTCAAAGCAAAACTTTCCAACAATGTGCATAATAAAATGGGATGCCTTTTCATGTAAGACAAAAGGTCAACATGGAGAAGATGAGACTGCGTTACAAGGCAAAAGGAGATATAAACGTGAATGGGTGAAATTTGCCAAACCCTGCAGAGAAAGAGAAGACAACTCGAAAAGAAACCCAATTGCCAAAGTAAGTCATATCAGCAGGGGGATGAAGTGAGTTTTTAGAATACATGTAATAGATGTAAATTAAAATGAGATGGCAACTGCATTTATCAAAATGCAGATTGAGGAGTCTACAGAAAAAATACCTGGTATCTTCAGCCAAAAAAATACAATAACAATAATATAGAGAAAGTTGAAGGAACTATGGCTTCTAGGGTAATAAAAAATAACTAAGAAACATGTGGACCAATTTCAGTGAATAAGCCTTATTTAGATCTGGACTGTAGCAAATGGCAAAAGAATATATGGATAAGACAATGAGAAAAATTCTTGGGAGTCCATGTATTCATAATTACCAAACCTGGGTGATGAGAAATATCAGGTTCATTATATATTTGAAACTTTCCATTTTAAAAAGATTAAAAATTATAATAAAAAATAAAATAATAATAGTAAGCAATTTAATACCTATTTTTAACACTGTATAATCCCTTTCCTCTTTTTCTATCCAGCTCCTCCTATTTAAACTAAAATAAATGTCTTTGTTTTAATATTATCTATTAAGAAAGGGAACATTCAGAAGTAGTCTTGTCAATATTAAGTATCCATGACTTCCAGCCTTTTAACATCACCGTGGTGGCCACAGCCTGAACAAACATTGTAAAGCCAAAATGATTAACATATATTGGTCCGTGCTGGTCAACAGAAGCAACAATTTAAATTATTTCACATTTCCAGTATTTATCAAGGCAAAAAGTAACCATCGCAGTGTCAGAAAGAGTGAATAAAATAAACAGATGACTTTAGACTATGATGGTGGAGAAAAGGGGAAGGCAAAGGTCTGGTGAATGATCACATTAACATTTTTGGGTATTTTGGGCTACAGATTACTTCAGATTTCCAAGCAACCCAGAAAATAACCTACCGAATTTCTGGAATGGGAATTGATCAACCCCCTTTTGGAATCTTTGTTGTTGACAAAAACACTGGAGAAATTAACATAACGGCCATAGTTGATCGCGAGGAAACTCCAAGCTTCCAGGTAAGTTTGTGTCCTCAATATTAGGCACCCTCACATTTGTGCCTGGTGGCTTTAGAATGTAATACTCTTCTACTGGTTAATTTAGAAGAGAGATCAACACATGAATCAATTCACCAACAAATAACAATGTTAGGCCCTCTATGAAGAGCCTCCAATTATGGTTGTGCCCCTGAAGGAATATGCCAGGAGGGTGAGTGAGTAGGCACTGAAATCCAACATGCATCCTGCAAAGTAGTTCACTTTGCCATGGGACAGGACCAGAGTGGAAGAAGGGGCAGCTTGCCTAACTGGCCTGCCCAAGGTGGCCACCTTTTCTTACTTTGTCTACTTGTTGGGGAAATATTTTTCTTCTTTGCAAAAAAGGTCTGTACATGCCAGTAGAGGCCTTATTTCTACAAGTTTTAATAGTATGCAAACTGAGTTTGTAGAGTAATGAGTCACTTTTCCCTCCTTTTGCTAGATCACCTGTCACGCTCTGAATGCCCTAGGACAAGACGTAGAGAAACCACTTATATTAACAGTTAAAATTTTAGATGTCAATGACAATCCTCCAGTATTTTCACAAAGTACATTCATGGGTGAAATTGAAGAAAACAGTGCTTCAAGTAAGTCTTTTATAATATATACCACTTCTAATCTTTTTTATTTTAAAAAACAAGGATCACTATAGTATATCACTTTTAGAAGCTAATTTATTGTCTTAGTTTCACCAGTAGTTGTGCAGAAAAATTCATCAAAATAACCTGGGTCTTCCTTTGTAATATTTTGTACTTTATCCACTGCCATTGTATTTCTAGGTTGTAGTCCTGTAATCAAGTCAATAGTATCTTATTCTATATATTTAAGTCACATGAGTACTTGGCAGTAGTCATAAAGCTAAAAGGGTGGTTTTAGGTAGCCTGGCTGCATCACCTGGACTTTTTTAGATTATAAAGGACAGAGACACACAATTACTTGGATAATTTGAGAAAAGGAAAGAATGATAATGCCATCCATGAAGGGAAGAAATAAAGACAGAAAATAGTCTCAACTCCAACACAGCCAAGGCGTAAGGCCAATGAGAAGATTTTTACAGAAGGCAGCACAGTTCTACCTGATTGAGACAGTAAGAGATCTTGAAAAAGACATGTAATTCGTTTTTGAGTATATCGATAGACAAGATTTTTAAAAACAAAGGTCAATTTGAAATGGTGTTGAATATTTAATGTGAACAGAATGTCAGTCTTTAAATATTCTTTAGTGAACTACTTCTGTATTCCTAGACTCGCTGGTGATGGTACTAAATGCCACAGACGCAGATGAGCCAAACCACCTGAACTCTAAAATTGCCTTCAAAATTGTCTCTCAGGAACCTGCAGGCACACCCATGTTCCTCCTAAGCAGACACACTGGCGAAGTCCGTACTTTAACCAATTCTCTTGATCGAGAGGTAAAGCAAGGCACTTGCGATTATTCAAGAATAAAGGATTTGATTGTAAGAAAGCCAAGAGAGGTGACCCCATTTTACCTAAGGAGAAAGAAAAAGAAGTTCTCCATACTCAACTAGGCAATCTAGGGAAACTGTTTGCATTCCAGTGTGATTCTAGCGGGGTGAGATGTGTTCCTAAGACCTGTAGAATCAATTGTACCCTAAATAAACAAGTATCGGCATTCCAGTGAGAGGTAAAGTGGAGAGTAAAAGAAGGCATCAAAGCATCCAGGGACAAAAACTGAACTGTGACTTATTCCTTATATGGTGCAGGAAAATGAAATTTCTCAGATGAAGGAAGAAATTTCTTTCTGGTATAAAGCTTTCTCTGATGTTACACTTTTACTACTGAATAGTTTTAATTTTGCCCCTGCTTCCAGAACACTAAGGAATCCCCTTCTTCTCTTCCCCATCGTCATACCACCATAACTACCATCACCACCACCACCACCATCTTTATCACCACACAATACCCTGTCAGACTTTCTATTACTTTTATGCAAATGATTCTCTGAATAGACCAATAGGAAAGCTCTATAAGCGAACTTCCCTCAAATAAGCATCCCACCATCTTCAATACCCAATCTTGCTCCAACTGTGTACTTTCTTGCCCTAAGAAGCTCACAAAAATGAAAACCTGTTTTAGCCCCATAAAAACTTACCCAACCATCCAGAGCCCCACATGCCTCCTCTATGCTGGACAATGAACAGCTCATGTGATCCTTCTCGAGAATAAACTATGAACTTGAATATTTTCACCCCCATAGGAAGCAGGTAGGTGTTATTTGTATTCTTGGTGCTGGAGATTAATTATGTTTTTTTTTTTTATTTTTCTCCAAATTTAGCAAGTTAGCAGCTATCATCTTGTTGTGAGTGGTGCAGACAAAGACGGAGAAGGACTTTCAACTCAATGTGAATGTAGTATTAAAGTAAAAGATGTCAATGATAATTTCCCAATGTTCAGAGAATCTCAGGTACACCTTGCCTCTTGAAGAATAATTTATGATTTTTTCTTAATTTTATACTACAATACTACCATCCCATTGTATTTATACAATATATTGCCATCCTAATTCAATATTTGCCTGCTTGCTGGCTTCTATTTACGTTGTCTGCATTTTTCTTAAAAAAGAAGCTTTTGTAAAATATAAGAATTTAGTAACAAGCAAGGGGCAATACATAATTTCAGAATTAATGATATATGCTATTCAGAATAAATATACTCTCTTTAGATAAAAGCTGACAATAACTCAAAATTCTGCTTCTCTCCTTTTTAGTATTCAGTACAGATTGAGGAAAACACTTTAAGTTCTGAGTTGATTAGATTTCAAGTTACAGATTGGGATGAAGAATTCACAGATAATTGGCTTGCAGTGTATTTCTTTACCTCTGGAAATGAAGGGAATTGGTTTGAAATACAAACTGATCCCAGAACCAATGAAGGTATCCTGAAGGTGGTTAAGGTAAGTTCTATTTCTCTTCAGTGGTAAAACTATTCCATATTAGCCCAAACTCTATCATTTCTACAAATAAACTTTATTCACTTATTAATAATAAACCTCTTCTTTACAGAAAATGAAGAAAACACATAAAAGTAGATAGAATTTTTTAAAGACACAAACATAGCCCCAATACCTAAGGACAGCTTTCTTTTTACTGTATTTTTTAAGTTTATTTATTTTGAGAGAGAAAAAGAGAGAGAGAGAATGGAAAAGGGAGGAGAGAGAGAGAGAGAGAGAGAGAGAGAGAGAGAGAAGAAGAAGAAGAAGAAGAAGAAGAAGAAGAAGAAGAAGAAGAAGGAGAGAGAGAGAATCCCAAGTAGGCTCCATGCTGTCAGTGCAGAGCCGACATGGGGCTTGAACTCACAAACCATGAGATTATGACCTGAGCCGAAACCAAGAGTCAGAAGCTTAACCAACTGAGTCACCCAGGTGCCTCAGGACAGCTTTTTTTAAACATGTTGATTTATTTCTTTCCAAGCTATCATAGTTTCTATAGTAAGCACACACTAATATACATATATTCATAGGTGTGCCTGCTTTAAGCACCAGAATGTAAAACACATTTATTGACTTAATCCATTTACTCTCTACAATTAAAGTTAGGAAAAGATAAGAATACATGGTATTGTGGCTTGTGAATTTATCAATTTGTGTTAAGTGGATTAGTTACAGTCATAAGAGGGGAAAAATAACAACTTTTTGGAAAATGGGGCTGTATACTTAAATCTGCAAGATAAAAAATAATAATTGAGTAAACCTTCCATTTAACATGCTTAGCTATAACAGACACTCCCCCTGCCCCACACACAGAATCCAATCTGGAATAACGTAAGGGTAAGGGTATTTCTGCCTGGACACTATACAGACTAGAAAAAATAACCACTATTTGAAGACCTTCTTTGGCACAGGACACCGGACTATGTGGGACATTCCTTCTTTCTTTATTTCCTTGAGTCCAGTAGAGTGTCAGACCCATAATATGCCCTTAACAAGGGCATAACATTGCGGGAATGCCTGATTTCTGGAAGCTGTGGAAGCAGCTCCTATTACTCTGCTTTTCAGAGAGAGGGCTGAGGCCATCCTCACCTGCAAGGGTGTATTATAAACCCCCAGCAATCCCTTAAATGAGGTATTCTCGCTCCTGTATCAGTGTCGTCTAGTTTCCACACTAGAAACCTGGGCCATATCTTTCCTCACAACAAACAGCCAGTCCTCCAATTCTGCCCTGGAAATTGTCCTTAAAGTCTGGCCCTGGTCTTCCTTCTGCTGGCCTGTGCTCTACCTGGCCTTGCCTCCTTACCCCTAGATGTCTATAATCCTTCTTGATTGATGTCCTTTATTCCTCCTTCATCCTCCTCCTGCCACCGGTCTACTAACATGCTTTTCTTAAAAACAATTTGGATCATTCTGTTCTTTAAAATCATTCCTTGTTCTCCATTGGCTGTGAAAGTGGTCCTCAATTCTTTTTTTTTTTTTTTTTAAGTTTCTTTATTTATTTTGAGAGAGCGAGCGAACATGCTGTGCATGAGTGAGAGAGGCGCAGAGAGAGACAGGGAGAGAGAGAATCCCAACCAGGCTCCACATTCAGTGCAGAGCCCAATGTGGGGCTTAATCCCACAACTGTGAGATCATGACCTATACTGAAATCAAGAGTCAGTCGCTTAACCAACTGAGCCACCCAGGTGCCCCAACCCTCAACTCTTATTGCTCACTTGAATCACCTACAACTCTTCTTCAGCCATGGCAATGTAGGAACTATGGGTTCCGTTAGTCTGGGGGGAAGCCCAGGCAAAGGAGGGTCTTAAACACTCCTCAGAGAACTCTAATCGCAGCCAGGATTGATGACCAGCTGCTGGCCTTCAACATGACCTTCAGCCTCCTCAGAGTTATATATAAGGCCTCTCACCACCTGCAGCCAGCTCCCTGTCACTTTCTGTAACTCTGGGCATTTGAAAACGCTTCACCTCTGCCTGAAAAAATCCTCCTCATCCTTCAGCACTCAGCTCACTTGAAACATCTCAGGATTCCTAACTGTCCCAAGTAGAAGTATTCACTCACTTTTGCGCATAGATTCTATAATTTCTCTTGTTATTTTCCCCTTGTATTATAATTACCTGTTTATACATTCTCCTCCACTCCCTTGGGGAATGCTTGAGCTCACAAAACTACTCATTACAGACTTAAAACTCAAATCCAGAACTCTGCCCTTAATTGTTTTCAGTAATATACAAATGTGTCCCCAATGAACATTTCCTTATCTCATCACACTCAAAAAAATGTATTAGTGAATGGAAGAAGCTTTCCTGGGATTCCTCAGTCCTTGATTTGGGCCACATCAATAAGATGGTCAAACAAATAGTTATCATGCAAGACCATCTGAAAATGGTTCTACAAAGAGTTGGTGGGCCACCCACCCACTGCTTTTCAGATGCATATTGGCCAACCAAGTTTATTATGATGGTCCGCCTTTGCCACCTAGAAATTTTTAAATCAGGAAAGACGCTATTGCACACGAATCCAGTAGCTATTCTCTGAATGGCTATAACTGCCATTTTTAGGAATGCATTTGGGGACAAAATTTGTGAAGTCCTCACAACAATCTGATGAGGTAAGATTTGGGGTTTTTTTCAGCAGTGACAATTTGAGAATCAGAGAAATTAAATATTCTGCTATGAGTCACACAGCTATTAGGCCACAGAACCAGGATTCAAACCATGCTACTGTAGCAAATTTGGGATTCTTTCCATCGCACCACAGAGCCTAAAGGAGCTATAATGATGTTTTAGTAGTCTACAAAGAGGTACCCTGTTTTGTAAGTATCAGTTCAGAAGCTGAAGTCTTATAAGTTAAAAATTTTAATGATTTCTCTATCCCAACATTACAATCATTTCTGAAATTGTCTTGCTATGGAGAAATAAAAACAGCCACTCATAGCATGTAACATAAAGTTCTCTTTTCCTCTTCTGGTTTCACCAGATTGTATTTCTGTGATACATCTTCCCTTCTATTTTTTACTCCAGCCTCTAGATTATGAGCAACTACAAAATGTGCAACTTGGTATTGCTGTCAAAAACAAAGCTGAATTTCACCAATCAGTAATCTCTCAGTATCGAGTCCAGTCAACCCCAGTCATGATTAAAGTGGTGAATGTGAAAGAAGGAATTATGTTCCATCCCGCTTCCAAGACATTTACTGTGCAGAAAGGCATAAGTACTAAAAAATTGGTCAATTATGTCCTGGGAACATATCAAGCCATGGATGAAGACACCAGAAAAGCTGCCTCATACGTCAAGTAAGATTGTTTTTACATTATTCCTTGATGTCGTTTTAATTTACAAGCTACTACAAAATAACACCCCAACATTATATGCCAAGAATACAGAGATACAAAGAGCCAACTCAAACAACTCGATAACTCAAGAAGAGACATGTAGCCAAATCACGGAACATACTATGCTATGAGTAAAGATAACATGAGCGTAAGTTAAAGTGTAAACTAAGAGAATGTCTTAGCCTGTCAAGAGAAATCGGGAAAAAATTTCACAGAAACTTTCAGTTGAGTCTTTAAAAAGAGTAGAAGTTCACCAGAAGACCTTGGTACACAGCACCTACAAAACATACATGACCCAATATAAGAACACCATGCAGACTAGTTAGTGTAAGAGCAAGGACACAATTATTTTATTGCACAGTGTAGAAAACTGAAAAACCAGGCTAATACTTAAGGATTATGAAATAGTGCTTGTCCATGCTAATATGCTGATTTTCTGCTGCCATTTCTAAAAGTATCTTTCAATGTCTTAAATTAAATATAAATATATTAAATATAAAATGAGTCATTTTCATTAAATAGGTAAACATTCCATACTTGAAAGAAAACTATTATCCTTTCTATCATAAAACAGGTACATCATGGGACGTAATGATGGTGGTTTGCTATTCATTGATCCAAAAACTGCTCAAATCAAATTTGTCAAAAACATCGATCGGGATTCTACTTTCATAGTTAACAAGACAATCACAGCTGAGGTTCTGGCCATAGATGGTAAGAATAATATTTCAAAATGGGGCATCTGGCTCCATAGAGCATGTGATTCTTGATCTTGGGATTGTGAGTTCGAACCCCACGTTGGGTGTCGAGATTACTTAAAAAATAAAAATTAAAAAATATATATTTCAATCACTTTTAGAGAAATGTTACTCCAATTGGCATTTCTTTATGAATAGATGATTATGATTACTTAACATATTAGCTCACCACTAAATACAGTTAATTATCTTCGGGGCCTTGGGTCTCAAATCTGAGGCAGTTGAATCCAAAAAACTGAGCATTCCACTTTCTCAATGGAGTTTGTAGTACCAGTGAATTCTGTGTTCAGTCCCTCTGGTTTGCTGTGTTGAGGCAGAATCTTTAGGCCTCCAGGAATTTCTGGTTTTTAGAGGATGGATAAAGACTGATACATAATGCCTGTCAGGAAAGTTCAGCTTGAATGTGAGATGACTTTTTGAGTTACTTATAAAGGAAGCTACTGACAGAGACCTCATGTGACTATATCACTGAACAATAAAATCTTCTGGGATGTCTTAAAAATAGTATTCATTGAGTGTTTGTGTTCCATCAAGTATAAAGAAATTGATGCCCAGGCAATAAGCAAACACAGGAAAATAAAACAAGAATAAACACCAAAAATCATATCACCTGGAAAAACAGCAAAAAGCTACACAGGAAACAACAGAAATTATTCACATAATCCCACCACTGGGAAATTTGAGATTGTCAACATTGAAAGTTTTTTCTTCAATTAACTTCTATATCTTGGATGATAAAAATAAATCATTGTTTATTTCAAATACTTTGGCTCAAGGTTTAGAAGCAAAAATCTTTCACCTAGTGCCAGGTCCATGCACTGGCATGGAGAAATTGAAGAAAACTATTGTTTTTATGTTGATTCTATTGGTAATCAGTGAATGCATCGCCTCAGAGGTCTTGGTTTCAAGCATGTTAACTTAATAGCCAATGCTACCAATTACAGTCACCAGCTAAGTTGACAAATTTAAATTTGCTTTTTACAAGATATGGAAATTAAATGACATCTTTTTACTTGTAAGAATAACAGGGGCGCCTGGGTGGCGCAGTCGGTTAGGCGTCCGACTTCAGCCAGGTCACGATCTCGCGGTCCATGAGTTCGAGCCCCGCGTCAGGCTCTGGGCTGATGGCTCGGAGCCTGGAGCCTGTTTCCGATTCTGTGTCTCCCTCTCTCTCTGCCCCTCCCCTGTTCATGCTCTGTCTCTCTCTGTCCCAAAAATAAATAAACGTTGAAAAAAAATTAAAAAAAAAAGAATAACAAACATAATTTCTCATGAGAAGACATACTAAGGTGGCTGCATGCAAGAGACATTTGAAAGGTTTTCTCGGGGCTCCTGGGTCACCCGGTTAAGCATCCGACTTTGGCTCAGGTCATGATCTCACGGTTCATGAGTTTAAGTCCCGCATCAGGTTCTGTGCTGATGGCTCAGAGCCTGAACCCTGCTTTCAGATTCTGTGTCTCCGCCCTCTCTCTCTCTGCCGTTCCCCACTTGCACTCTATCTGTCTCTCTCTCTCTCTCTTCAAAAACAAATAAACATTAAAAAAAAGTAAAATATTTTCTTGGGTACATCTTATTCTGTATATTTCTTTAACTCTAAAATGTTATTCTTACAGAAAACACAGGTAAAACTTCTACAGGCACCGTATATGTTGAAGTACCCAGTTTTAATGAAAACTGTCCAACAATCGTCCTTGAAAAGACAACAATTTGTAGTTCACGGCCTTCTGTGGTTGTCTCAGCTAGAGCACTAGACAATAAATATACTGGCCCCTACACATTTTCCCTGGAGGAGCAGCGTCTAAAATTGCCAGTTGTATGGAGTATCACAACACTCAATGGTGAGTAATAGGAAACTTGCTTCCGTAAATGAAAGTTGCTGCTGCTTTCTATTTCCAGATGGATAAAAGAGCTCATTTGGGAGCAAGTCTTTTCCAAGAATAATTGAAAAAATTATTTGCAATGAAGATGTGGTCCTAGTCTCATGAATTTCTTCTCTCTTCAGAAGAGAAAAGGAATGATACGATACAATGTTAGCGCCATTTATCATTTTCTGTTTTTCGGGTGCAGTCTGTTTTACATTTTCATGCTTTTAGTGTTTCATTTCTACCTCCACAGCACACCATAAAAAGAAGAGAGTCGGGCATCTATTTTATTGCAGAGCTGTTTAAATTTCTAAATTTATAAACTTTTCCTAACAGGGCAGATTGTGAACAGACATGAAGCACTAGACGAGTTGCCTGTTGAAGGCTCACTGGCGGTGCTACTTAGTCTGTCACTGGTCAGGAATTTTGAGAGCATGAGGGACTGAAATTCCCATTAGCCCATTAGCCAGTGAGAAAGAGTTAATCCATCCTTCCATTTCTCCTAACTTTTATCATGCTAAACTTACATTACCTATATTTTCTAGCAGTCTCATAGAAATAGCCATTGGACTTAATAAGTATCTTCTCATGTTTCCCCAGCTCTTTTCTGAACCAGTCTTGCCCCCTTCCATGAATATGCTCTATCGCACCCTAGCCATAAGTATCAGCAATTGGGATCTTGTTCTCCACGTCCTTCTTTCCGAGGGCCTTACTGATCTTGGTAGAAGTCTCGAGCTCCAAATTACGCGTGTAGCATTTGGGTCCAAACGGGTTTACTGGCACATGGCACGTGGCCAATAAAAAGGCCGCACACAAGACATCAGAGACAGAGGAGAGCCAGCACTAAGCACACCTGCTTGGGTGAGGCTGCACAAGGCAACGGTGTGGACTGGGTGGCTCGGGCACAGTACCAAAGGGCAGGGTAGGATCGAGAGTGATCCAGTTGACACAACTCTGCAGCTTGCAAGAGCTGCTGCTGGAGCCCACTTAGAAAGGGACAACACAGCAATGGAGAATGGAGGGTGATCAATATTCACGAGACAGACAGGCAACAGGCCGTCACTTCAGAGAATCCCATACAACAACCAGCATTTGGGCACAGGGGATGCAAACTATCAGGAACAGCTGGCATAGTGGAAGCCAAAGCAGAAACTCAGTCTTGATAAGTCAGGCATAAAAACACGAACTCATGGGGAAGGCATTCGTTCCGAGGGCCACAACCAGAGTCCAGGGAGTTGGTGCAGACATACAGGAGAGTGGTTACGTCACAGGAGGGGGGGCTTCGTGTCAACACGATACCTGCCTCCCATCATCTTTCAAGGGAAATATCAGGGTAGGACTGGGTCTTCATGAGTGACAATAACAGAGGCAGAAAGAAGGACAAGGAGGAAGTGCAGCCTGCTTTACCCAACTGAACCCCTTCTCACTAATAACTGCTCAAATCTCACCTTACTATCAGTCTCACTATTTGTGACCATGATGTTTAAGGCACCCCTGGTTCTGTTAGCAAAAACAGGCAGTTTGAAGGGCAAAAGACACCTTGTCCTGCTGTTGATTTGTATGATGTTTGTCTGCAGCTACTTCCGCCCTCCTTAATGCCCAGCAGCAGGTGTCTCCTGGAACGTACACCATCTCGCTCACAGTTACCGACAGTCAGGACAGACAGTGTGAGACACCAGAGAGCCTGACTCTACAAGTCTGTCAGTGTGACAACAGGGACACCTGTGGAAATTCTAACGGGCACAAAGACCCTGAACGCATAGGTGGAGGCTCATCATGGAGGCTGGGACCTGCAGCCATCGGCCTGATCTTCCTTGGTCTTCTGCTGTTGCTATGTGAGTATACCAAAGTTAAATTCCGTTTTGGATGTGGAATCAGTCTCTGCGGAGGCATGCTGCACAGGATGCCACCTTTGCGACGTAGAGCCATTCCTTAACTGCGTTCTAGGCAAAGATAGAGGAAAGTGGCATTTTCAGGAAGAATCTGAGATATTTAAAGTTAGCATGTCATTTGCCAACAATCTATATTCATAATACAACAAAGCATGTCATACATGTTAGACATTTAGAAAACAGTGCAAGAGAATCAACAAGAAAAAATTAAAGCATGAACTTTCTACACACTGCCAGTAATGTTCATAATCAAAATAACGCCTTTATCCACAATGCACTACTTTCTAAAATGTCTTCTCCATATTAAAATCTCATGAGATTTTAAAATAGAAGGAGAGGGGCGCCTGGGTGGCACAGTCGGTTAAGCATCCGACTTCAGCCAGGTCACGATCTCGCGGTCCGTGAGTTCGAGCCCCGCGTCAGGCTCTGGGCTGATGGCTCAGAGCCTGGAGCCTGTTTCCGATTCTGTGTCTCCCTCTCTCTCTGCCCCTCCCCTGTTCATGCTCTGTCTCTCTCTGTCCCAAAAATAAATAAAAACGTTGAAAAAAAATTTAAAAAAATAAAATAAAATAGAAGGAGAACCCTGGCCAAATAAATCTAAGGAAAACCATAGAGAATATAGAGGTTTGAGCTCTATAATGAACATTAATACATCAGGGGCCCTGAAAAATTATTGCTTAATCCAGCACTTCCTGAAAATAGCTTACCACCCATATACACACCCTCTTAACGGCTTTTACTTAATAAGATTAAGTTTACTGAACACATGTGGGGAAACTACACGTTTTGTTTTTCAATAAAAGCAAAATTTATTTTATTTAATGGACAGGTTTCTAAAAAGCTGCATGTAAATCAAAATCTTTTGAACCAAATAATATTTTGAATGTAATAGGTCTCTATGTAAAAGAACTTCATGGCAAACTCTTATATAAGAAAAACCTTTGAAAAATTCACAATCTCTTCCCAAATTTATTACAGAACCATAGGCTTTTAGAATAAAATGACTGTGCGTGATAATCAAGTCCACTCCAACCTCTTCGCTTAAACTTTTTAAAAATCTGTGAAATACTTTCAAACCACAAAGAAGTACAGAAAATTACATGACAGTCACGCACATAGCCATCATGCAGACTTAATAGATATTAATGTTTGCTGTATTTGTTCATATCTCTTCTTATTAAAAAAAATAGTAAGTTGTTATATTTACAACTGTGATGTGACCTCCAGAGTCGTCCAACACACGTGGTATATTCTCCTTCCTCCTTCCTCACAAGTGTTTCCTATTTTGCAGTTATCACGCACCATGTCATTTAACAGCTGAAATTGCGGTACCTTTCAGTTTTTCAATATCATATTACTCGATTTCAAAACCAAATTTTCCAAGTGCATCTATGTGAGTCTTGACAAGCATCCAGCTGAAAAAGGGAACCTGATTCTGGTTTTCACGTAGTTCACAGATGTGTGTGTGTCTCAGTCTATGGAAGAAACTATACCATGATTAACAGCTATCGAAGAATTTACTGCCAAGGGCTATTACTGGGGCTTCACAGAATAGGAGAATCATCAATTTGTGGCTCGAAAAATGAGTCAGGTATAAGTACAAAAAGAGGGGAAAGTGTTTCCAAAGGGCAACAGCACTGGGCAAAAGCCAGAAAATGCTTCTCCTGTTTTAGGACTCACATGTTGGGAGGCTAACAAATGGGGAAACTGTGGACAGTAAAGGAGCTGAACCTGGAGAATGCACTGGCACCAACTTGAAAGGGCTTACATACACCTGTTATGGTGTTTGTTCCTTAAGTTATGAGAAAAAAGAGCTGCTGAACGTGTCTGAATAAAAACCTAGCATGTTCATATTTGTGTTTTGGAAAGATAACACGGGCAGTGGTGTGTGCGCTAAATTAGAAATGAAATTACAGTTAGGAGGTTATTGTAATACTTGCAAGGAGATGATCGAAGCCAGATTCAGAGCTGTGATATGAGACTGGAAAAGAAAGGGTAAATGTGTGAGGCATTGTTATATTTACAATATAACAATTATATTTGTTATACGTGTAATGGAGATGTACACGTAATCTCCATTACGTGGAGAAGATTTGGAGACTGATGAATATGAAGAATGGATAAGAAACCCAGCTGAACCACTGAATTCAGTTGTCACTTAAATCACTCAATGAGGGGCGCCTGGGTGGCGCAGTCGGTTAAGCGTCCGACTTCAGCCAGGTCACGATCTCGCGGTCCGTGAGTTTGAGCCCCGCGTCGGGCTCTGGGCTGATGGCTCAGAGCCTGGAGCCTGTTTCAGATTCTGTGTCTCCCTCTCTCTCTGCCCCTCCCCCATTCATGCTCTGTCTCTCTCTGTCCCAAAAATAAATAAACGTTGAAAAAAAAATTAAAAAAAAAATCACTCAATGAAACTGGAAATATTAGATGAGGCACAGATACATAGGGTGGCATTGATGAGCTTAATTTTGAAATGCTGACTTTAACGGTGTGGATAAATCATAGAGGCAGGCCATTGTACATTTGGGATTGCGGCTCCAGATGGCAATCAGAGAGGACACACTGTGTTATATTCTCACGATCACATTTGCTTCCTGTGTTGCTACCATTTGAAAAAACGCCATGTTTTGATTTTTGCGCAGGACAGAACACACATTTTTCAGACCGTAGAAATGCACTCAACACTTTGGAAAACTTTTTCTGGATACATATATAAAAAGCAGATATATGTTGCAGATACAGTGACAAGCAAGATCACTAAAAGATTATTCATGCCCACCTAAAAATGCTCAGCGTACAGATGTACCTTCATCACCAAAAAACTAATTTGTCAACTCATAGGACTCAATCCCGCACACTAACAAAGTCATGAAATTGAGAATGGCAATTTAAAAAAGCCTGTAGTAGTATCATTTACATGAACATTATATTAGACTTTAAGAAAATACATCAATTATGCCCAACCTATTTTATTTATATACTTGGCCTTTTTTCATTTTGTATAGAGCTAATATACAGGACTGACCTAATTTGCATAACTGACGTAACCCATCCAAACAATACCAGCAAATCCTCATAGCACTCACTACCCTTTCTTATACTACTAACTTATTTCATCTTCACGATAAGCTATGATATAGATCAAATGCATTCTCCCATTCTCTGGATGAATCCATAGAAATGAGAAAAGATGATATAACGTATCTAGCTGGTGAGGGTTGGAGCCAAAATACAAACCCTGCAAGTCTGACTCCAGAGGCTGTGCTCTTAAACCCCTCACTAAACCACCTCTAAATGGACAGAATTCAAACGTGAGGATTCAAGAAGACTTGACAGGCCAGACGTGAGGGTGGGGTCACTGACTACCTAGCTTTCCAGGGCTTCTTTTCAAGAAAGAGTACATTTTTCTCTTGGTCCATTAGCATGAGAATGATGTTAATCTTTATTGCTGAGATGTGACAGATACGCACAGAAAGAATGAAAATTACCCTGACTGGAAGCCCCCTCCAAGCTAGAGATTCTTAAATCACAATTAAGAATGCATTGGTATTAGCTCATCATTCTACTTGTGGAGGGAGTTTGCCAGTTAATTGCTGTTTACTAGATCTGTAGAGTCCTGATTACAGGAACGTTACCCCGCCCACCTGCCCAAAATCCTGACCAATCAGGTATGTATTCACCTGACGTAATATACATAGCTCAGCATATACAAATAAATGCAATAAAAATATATATCTACTACAGAAAAGGATTGAGGAATTGAACAACCACTTTTACCATTCATCAAACAGTCCCTGTTTTAAGAAAATACACATATCACAAGAATGATCTATCTCCTTCGGTTTCATAATTATATGAAATTTTAGGATGCTTACACTTTATTTTGTAGAAACTAATTTTTCTTTCTATTAGATGTTCCATGAGTACTGAAAATATTGTATTTTCTTTGTAACTTTTCAGACAACTGTCACGTCAAATTGTTTCCAAATGACTCAAATGTTGCAATATTTTGTTTTCCTTTATAACCAGT
This sequence comes from Prionailurus viverrinus, assembly GCF_022837055.1. Classification (NCBI taxonomy): domain Eukaryota; kingdom Metazoa; phylum Chordata; class Mammalia; order Carnivora; family Felidae; genus Prionailurus; species Prionailurus viverrinus. The sequence goes on from NC_062572.1 coordinate 54,518,821, forward strand.
GGTCCCTCTTCTGCTGCTGATCTGTGACTGCGGGATGGGTTCTATGGGGGGAGTGGCAGGAGGATTTATCCCAGTTCCTGATGGTTCGGAAGGAACAATTCATCAGTGGGGAATCGAAGGAGCTCAACCTGAAGACAAGGTGAGGACCCAGTTTCTAAAACATTTCAGGGCACCTGTTTGGCTCAGTCGGTTGGTCCGACTATTGATTTTGGCTCAGGTCTTGATCTCCTGGGATTGAGCCCTGCTTGGAATTTTCCCTCGCCTCTCTCTCTGCCCCTCCCCTGCTCACAAATGCACTCTTTCTCTCTCTCTCTCAAAATAAATAAATAAACATTAAAAAAATATTAAAACATTTATTTCAATCACATAGAGCAAACTCAGATTTATATTCAGATAGGAAAAACAGTAGCAGGGTATAAAAATAAGACACTCCTCGATCTTTAAAGACCTCTGTGAGTCAATGCTGAAATAAATGGAACCTTTTAGGACCATAGCTCTTCAGATGTTACATCATAAAAATGGTTAGTCCTGCAATAATTTGGGCTTCTTGTAAAGTCATCTTTTGCAAACAGCCCATTTCACCCATATTGCCATGAAATTTGGTTCATTTTTAAATATATTTATTTTGGGGACATTTAAATATATTTATTTTGGTTTGCAGGAAATCACAAATATTCGTGTGCCGCCTATAACTGCCAATGGAGCCGATTTCATGGAAAATTCTGGTAAGTGAACAACAAATGGATATTTTTAAGGCAATATTGGATTAAATAAGAAATACTGAAAAATAATAAGTGCTCTAAATCATTTTCTTAATAATTTGCACATATGTACACATGCTGGGGAGATGTTACCAGTGAACAATGGGTTTCAATGAAAAGATTTACTATTAGTATATCAGTCAATTCCATGACCTAGCTCAGGTTTCAGTAAGTTCGTTGAAGTTCATTGTCCAGTGATGCCGCCATTTTTAATATCTGAAGATTTGTTATATATTTTCCAAACTTTGATAAACTGAAGTATAGCTCTCAATTACTATTTTTTTTTAATTAGGAAAGAGTTCACATGTAGAAAATGTAAAGGAAAATATAGCAAATACTGTGTACCTACCACTCAACTCTGACTATTCTTAACATTGGATAATATTTGCAGTTAAACCTCACATGTGCACATCTTCTATATTGTTGCCCTTCTTCCTTCCCCAGAACTAACAATACCCCGATTTGAGTTCAAGTAACAGTTTCATATTCAAGCATAATGGGACAAGATCGTTTATGTTGTGACATAGGTGAAATTATTTATTTCTTTGGCTTACCAAATGACCATTTTATTCATATTATCTCAATGCCACAACTAAGGCATACACTGGAGGAACAAGAACTAATGCTTAATATTAAAATTTTTTCTTAATTCCACACATAGCAACAGATTGTTTTTAAATATCTAGCCTGCAAAGTCTGCATGAGATCACCCAAAATGTCTGCCTTTATCAGCTACCCCAGATCCTCACCTGCTTCTCCCATTTCATTTACATAGCAAAAACTATATTCAGAATTCTCTAGAAAAATATAATTTTCCATGAAAGTGTAATGTAAAGGTAATAGAATAGTCATAACTCGTTAAATTTTCTTTAGGCTCCAAGACACTAAATTAGTGCCTGCTAATTTGCTTGATTATATTATGCATGTTCCCTCTTTAGTTTCCATACTACAGCAATATGACAGCTTAATTTCAATTTCTTTTTTTCCTGAAAACAAATAAGCATTGCCTTAGAAGCTTTCCATGGCTCTGTGCTGAATATTCTGTTTTTGCTTTATTATTTCTGGCTCTTGTCACTGAAAACCTATTTCCTGTGTATATTTTTCAATTAGTATGCTTGCAGAGCTATTTCATCTGCTAAGGTCTTCTGTTACAGCCTCATCTCCTCTGTTACTCTCACATATCAGACTGTAGGATGTTCTTACCACCTCTAGTCATTTAATTGTAATTTCTCCCACTTATATACTTATTTGCTTTACTTGGCATCTGTTCAGGGATATCAAAAAACAATTCAAAAAATTACAGCATAAGATGCTACAGAATTCTCTCCCGTTTTTAGAAGTTTGTATGAATACATATGCTGGAGGGACAGTGGTAGAAGGAGCTTCGGGAATGGAACTGACCACCAAGCTTGGAGCAGCTACAGGATCTGGGGCCGCTGCAGGATTCGGCACAGGCACCGGACTTGGCATTGGTTCTGCAGGACAGTCTGGAACCATGAGAACAAGGCATTCCACTGGAGGAACCAATAAGGACTATGGGGAAGGAGCAGTAAGCATGAATTTCCTGGACTCCTATTTTTCTCAGGTAATTGGGTCGAAAACTCTGTGGCTTTGTTATCTTTACATTAGATGTCTTTTCACTTGACTATACTTCAGTTTTGCAATTCGTTTGTGTTGTTATTTTATTTAGAGCTTGTTAAAATGTAAGAAAAAATAGGGTTCTTTGCCAAAATAATACAGATGATGTAAGGTGGCTGCCACAATGGGGCTACTAGTCAAAAGGAAAAATGGTATTTAGACACAAAGGGAAATCAAATAACAAGTGGAACTTCATCCCCCCAGCTGGAATAACAATGGAAAGCAAAATCTTTTGCATGTCAGGATCAGCAGCAACTTCTTTAGGAATACAAAGCAGCTTACTTTGTGCTTCCTATACCATAAAGTATGCCAGAACACACATGCATAGTTTTCTGAGACAGGGTTGTAGTATTTTTCACATTTTCAAAGGAGTCTTTGCCCCCAAAAGTTGAAGAACCATCGAATAAATGACCCAAAAATAAAAGTGGGAAAAAAGAATATGATCGAAGATCGGATGAAGCGTGAGGAAGCATAGAACTGAAAGGAACAAGGGTTCAGGAACAGAGAAGACTTTAAGAGGAAGGTCTTGCCTCTTGATTGGTGCATCATTAGAACAGATTTCACACACAGCTTCAGTATCAGAGCTGGTAAGTCCTGGGATGTGGCCTGTTGCTGAGAAGGCAGATCCTGACACAGTGACTGGCAGGGAGAGCTTGTTTGGGATGAGGACTCTTGGGATTTTCTGAGGTGTGGTGTGAGCCGTAGTTAGGGGTCAGGCTCCCACAAGGTTTGGGGAGTCTAGCATTAACAGAGGTACACACAGGAAACCCCACACTTGTCCTAGTGAATAACCTCCCGGCTTTGAACACATTCGTTTTGTAGGCCTAAATCCACGTTAGTACCTTCAAAACCCAGAATTAAAACACAAGCCTAGGCCAGATTCGATTTTGAAAGAATGTCAACTATACCGTTCTCCAAACACCAGATAATTTCTGTAACAAGACTGTCGATATACAAAACGTGCCTTTACTTCTATGGATTACCTAAATCACACATTCATGATCAAACCTTGAGTTCTGAGAACGGTACTGTATTCTTCAATTGACACGCTTTTAAAATTCATTTTTTCCACTCTTCTCCACCTTTAGAAAGCATTTGCCTGTGCAGAAGAAGACGACACCCAGGAAGCAAATGACTGCTTGCTGATCTATGATAACGAAGGAATGGGTGCCCCCAGTTCTCCCGTGGGCTCCGTGGGTTGTTGCAGTTTTATTGCCGATGAGCTGGATGACAGCTTCTTGGACTCGCTTGGCCCCAAATTTAAAAAGCTTGCTGAGATTAGCCTCGGGATTGATGATGAAGCCAAACAATCTCAGCCACCTACCCAAGAAGGCCATTCTAGGATTGAACCCTGTGGCTATTCCGTAGACATCCAACAGTCAGAATCCGTTAGGGGCCAGCCTGTGCCAGGCAGTCAAGGAGCTTCCGCTTTGCCTGCTTCCGGCTCTGTTCTCCAGCCAGCCATTGCCATGCCTGACCCTTTGCAGCCTGGTAGCTATTTGGTAACAGAGACTTACTCGGCCTCTGGTTCTCTCGTGCAACCTTCCACTACAGTCTTTGAGCCGCGTCTCACGCAAAATGTGATAGTGACAGAAAGAGTGATTTGTCCCATTGCCAATGTTCCTGGCAACCTACAAACTCCGGCGGAGCTATGAGGGTCACATAATACCATCAGTACAGAAGATCCTTGTTCCCGTCTGCTATGACCAGAATGAACTGGAATAAACATAGCAGCTGAAGATAGATAGTTGGACCAAACTGTTCAAAGTAGCATAGCAAAGCTCACAGTATTGGTCTAATTGGGCACTAATTTGGTACTCTCATAAACTGATCATGATTAGTTTAAATTTTCTAGTTAATATCCCCAAACTGAACATGTTGTCACTCTTACTTCTCAAATACCATTCAGGTGGTAGTAAATCTTGATGTTTCTCAAAAAACCTTAAGATCGTATTCAGTGGGAAAATTTTCACTTAATAATTGACAGCTTTTAAACTTCTATTTGGGCAGTGCCAATGAAAGGTATCTGTCGCTTTAAATAAAATGCAGTGTGTTTCAGTGGATTAGGCACTTGGTGTCAAGAGCCCCAGTTCTTGTCTCTGTCACCTTTTCTTATGTCACTAATAATGATGTAAGAGTCATAAGGTCTTTGCTAAAGCATTTCGAGCTGCTTGGAAAAAGGACGTAGGTGCAGCTGAGTTTTTGCCACCTTCTCGGTGTTGGGAGACTCTAAATGCATCTTTCGCTCAAGCTAAGGGCTATTGGCTTATGCGTTAAACTTGCTGTATGTATATTCCTCAATTCTCAAAATAAGACAGTTTTGAAATAGAAATATCATAGAACATTTAGGAAAAGTTTAGTATTGTGTAAATAATATTTTGTGTTTTTGTAAACTACTTTGAAATGATCCATCCAAAGAAAATAATTTACGTCGAGCTCCTTCCTACACCCTTCTCAGTACAAATCTTGTGTTAATAGCTCTTGAACTTTACTCTATTTTTTTTTTAATGTCAGTAGGTAGATGTAGCTTACGTATGACATATAGCGATGTTTATTACGTTAACAATGTCCACAGACTTTGTGAGAATACAAAACATGTTTCTTCTCATAAGCAAAAGAGGCATCTGACCAGAATAGCATATGGTGAAATTTTTGAATATGTATGATAAGCACCATTTCAAGTCAAAAATGGATATGGAAAGAGATTGTCAGTAACCTCTGTTAAGCCTCACTCCTTTTAAACAGCTTCAGAAATTTAATTCTCTAGCATAACAATGTTAGATTTAGAAGTTATGACTTCATGCACATGGCCATGATGGCAATGCAGTTCTTCAAATCATTTCTGGTCATTCAAGATCTTCAGCCTTTAGCCCAGAGAGAACACTCTGTCTGCTCATCAACATTTTTGTCTTAGCTGAGTCTTTACAAGGTCATTGTTGAGCTCCATTATCTCTAATTGTACATAAAATACTCTTCTCTGGGTTTGTTTGTTTGTTTGCCATATTCAAAACGTATTTGTTTTTCCAGATGGAATGCAGAGTAATAAAGTGTGTTTTAACACAGAAGGACACAGTCCTGAGGCTACCTGGGTGGGTAGAGGCCTCCTAAATGTCCCTACATCTAACATTCTTCCCTCTCCCTGGCACCATGACTGACAGGAAGGTTATGTGCTAGGAAAGAAGTGTGGGCGATCTGTTCTGTCAAGACAATCCTGCTGCTTCAACAACAGCTGCAGTGTGCCCATCTTGAAGTGAGGGGACTCTGTGGAGGGAACTAGACTCTATGGAGGGAACTTGACTCTGTGGAGGGAACTAGCCTCTGTGGGGGGAACTAGCCTCTGTGGGGGGAACTAGACTCTGTGGGGGGAACTTGACTCTGTGGGGGGAACTTGACTCCGTGGAGGGAACTAGTCTCTGTGGAAGGAACTAGACTCTGTGGAGGAACTAGACTCCGTGGAGGGAACAAGACTCCGTGGAGGGAACTAGACTCCGTGGAGGGAACTAGACTCCGTGGGGGGAACTAGTCTCTATGGAAGGAACTAGACTCTGTGGGGGGAACAAGACTCCGTGGAGGGAACTAGACTCCGTGGAGGGAACTAGACTCCGTGGAGGGAACTAGACTCCGTGGGGGGAACTAGACTCCGTGGGGGGAACTAGACTCCGTGGAGGGAACTAGACTCCGTGGGGGGAACTAGACTCCGTGGGGGGAACTAGACTCCGTGGGGGGAACTAGACTCCGTGGGGGGAACTAGACTCCGTGGGGGGAACTAGACTCCGTGGGGGGAACTAGACTCCGTGGGGGGAACTAGACTCCGTGGGGGGAACTAGACTCCGTGGAGGGAACTAGACTCCGTGGGGGGAACTAGACTCTGTGGGGGGAACTAGACTCTGTGGGGGGAACTAGCCTCTGTGGGGGGAACTAGCCTCTGTGGGGGGAACTAGACTCTGTGGAGGGAACTAGACTCTGTAGAGGGAACTAGACTCTGGGCGGGGGGGTGGGGGGGCGGGGAACTAGCCTCTGTGGGGGGAACTAGCCTCTGTGGGGGGAACTAGCCTCTGTGGAGGGAACTAGCCTCTGTGGAGGGAACTAGACTCTGTGGGGGGAACTAGTCTCTGTGGAGGGAACTAGACTCTGTGGAGGGAACTAGACTCTGTGGAGGGAACTAGACTCTGGGGGGGAAACTAGTCTCTGTGGAGGGAACTAGACTCTGTGGAGGGAACTAGCCTCTGTGGGGGGGAACTAGACTCTGTGGGGGGAACTAGACTCTGTGGAGGGAACTAGACTCTGTGGGGGGAACTAGACTCTGTGGAGGGAACTAGACTCTGTGGGGGGAACTAGACTCTGTGGGGAGAACTAGACTCTGTGGAGGGAACTAGATTCTGTGGGGGGAACTAGACTCTGTGGGGGGAACTAGACTCTGTGGGGGGAACTAGCCTCTGTGGAGGGAACTAGCCTCTGTGGAGGGAACTAGACTCTGTAGAGGGAACTAGACTCTGGGCGGGGGGGTGGGGGGGCGGGGAACTAGCCTCTGTGGAGGGAACTAGACTCTGTGGAGGGAACAAGACACTATGGAGGGAACTAGACTCTGTGGAGGAACTAGACTGTGGAGGGAACTAGACTCTATGGAGGAACTAGACTGTGGAGGGAACTGTGGAGCAGCTGCCAGGTCCTAAGGAAGTTGCCTTGCTGGTACCACTGGGAAGCTCGCTCTGGGGTCTAGATCACACATGGTTGATATTTGCCTCTATTATGCGTGGGAATTAAATAATAATCATAATTATCCTTATCCCAAGTTCAAAAGTATTTTCGGAATCCTCAAAGTATTTTAATGTTGCCTCTTAAAACCCAACTTAGGTGAGTTGGAAACGTTGCTGCATTGCCCAACTGCCCAGGAATCTATGTCATGGCAGCAAAGGCTATGTGAGGGGGAAGTGGAAATAAATGTGTTTTCTAATAAAAATAGATTAATCTTGTCTAGGAGGCCCTAACATTGATTTGCTATGTAAAAGTAAACTCAAAGCAAAAATGTATCTGTATTTTTTCACCAAAAATAAAAATTGTTTTAAGCAAAAAAAAAAAAAAATTTCAAACTGTCTTTTTACTTGATGTATTACAAATTTTAAACAGTACACCCTAAAACTTCAACAGTGTAACACTGTTAGAATAAAACTGTTTGGCAACAAATTTATGGGTATTCCTTAACCATTTAGTAAAAGGGGAACTACTCTCTATAATTAATAGTTATTAAGAAATATAATGTAAATAACTGACTTACATATGTATTTGTATCACTAATTTACATCTTTTTCTAGTTGATACGTTTTTTCCATCCTCCTAGTCAGAAAGGAAATACCTGGGGACTCTGGATCTCTTCTTCACGCAGGAATGGTGCTAGCGGAGGTCCTGGATGAGGTGGGGCTGTCACTCGTTTATTATTTGTTTGGTAATTTGCAACGGTCCTTTAGACAAATGTTTTGACATTCTACAATGCTTCAGAGAGAAAAGCTGGAGTAAAGAGAAGGTAAGGTCTCCAACCTAACATAATGAAAAAGGTACCACGGCTCTGGTGACCATCAGGCCATCAGTCCCAGAAGCCTGGGTTTGTCTCCCAGGACACGCCTGTTATTTTTATGTCTTCCTTTAAAGGGATGCCACAAAATAAGTATCTTCAGAACTTTAGATCTTGCTTTGGCTGACCTTCCTCATCCTTTAACTGTACAATTCACCTTGGGTGCAGACTTGCACAAGTGCAGACTTGCGGAGCAGAAACTGGATTAGAGTGGATGTTCAGTGAAGAAAAGTGGATGGCTCGACTCAGACGTTCCAGATCAACCCCAGAAGGCCATATAGGTAAATTCCAAAAATATCCCCAGATCCTCCTATTTATACAAAGTTTGAAGAATAAGAACAGCAAGGTCAATTTACCTTAACTTTCAAAAGTCAAGTGAGAGTGTGAAAAAAAAAAATGCACTCAACTGACAAGCTTCAATGCATCTAATTAAGAAACAAGTAAAAGTTAAAGATATTTCCCTCTGGTTATTGGCAATTCAGCACTTTCTCCATGTCTTCACTGGGTCTAAAAATGAGTAACTCTGAACCAGAGATGATATGTTCTTTGGTTTTTTAAATTTTTTTAACGTTTATTTATTATTGAGAGACAGAGCATGAGCAGGGGAGGGGCAGAGAGAGAGGGAGACACAGAATCGGAAGCAGGCTCCAGGCCCTGAGCTGTCAGCACAGAGACCAACGCGGGGCTCAAACTCACGAACAGTGAGATCATGACCTGAGCCGAAGTTGGACGCTTAACCGACTGAGCCACCCAGGCGCCCCCAGAGATGATATGTTTTAACACTTGTTCAACAACACAGTCTGAGATTATTTTTAATTAAGGGGAATCACTGATAAGAAAAGAAGATAATTGTTTTGAATTCCAGGTGCCAGAAACCACGTTTTCCACAAGTGAAGACCGAGATTCCTTCTGTTCTGCCTGATCCCTCTGTGACAAGACATGGGCCATTCTAGGTTGGTGTCTTTGCTTTTTTTTTTTTTCTTTAAAAAAAATGTAAAACAGAAAAATCTAAACACAACACAGACATGGTTAAAACTCAAGGGAATGATGTCTAAAAGAACAAGTGCAAATGGATCTAGTGACCAGAGTAGGAAGACTCTAGACACTGGTAAGAACAACCAGGTGGCCAGGAGAACTACACCTTCTAATTTAATTCTTACAGAAACCCTGATTGTAGTCAGGCAAACAGAGACCCAGAGAAGCAACTTACTTCCTTAGGGTCATTCAATAAAGTGACATAAATGTAAAGGTTTATCTATAGCAATTCGGTAGTAATAGTACATAATTATTACTCTGTCAAAATACTCTGCTTGCGTTCAGCTCTAAGACTTGGGGAGAGCATGAAAAGTTGGAAAGAATACAAAGAAAACAGTGAAAATAATTTTTAAAAGACTAGAAATCTAGATGTAATTCTTAAGATGAAAAATGTAGTACGTTGTAGGCAAATACATCTATTTGGACATAGAGGGCAGAGCAATCTATATCCATCTCTAAGATTGGGAGATAGAGGGATAAAAAGGTAGAGAAAAAGGAATAGATAGAAAGAATGCAAATACATGATTGGCTACTATTTTGAAGCATTTGTGAGGTTCTTTTTCAGGGCACAATGACATCTCTTCCACATTTAACAAGGAAAACAAGCTACCCGAAAGTCATGGAATCTCCTTTTTCGTGAACTCCTCAAGAAGGACTTTGATAGCACACTATTTAGAAGTTACGTGACATGTAGCAAGATACAAAAATAACTTTATGGAGAGAGATTTTGATTCAATATTTTATATTATGAAACGATCGCCATGATTAGTCTAGGTAACACCTGTCACCATATGTAGTTACAAAACATTTTTTTCTTGTGATAAGGGCTTTTAAGGTCTATTCTCTTTACAATTTTCAACTATGCAATTCAGTATTAACTGCAGTGACCAAACTGGATATTATATGCCCATGACTTATTTATAACCGTAAGTTTGTACCTCTTGACCTCTTTTACCCATTTGTTCTACCTCCCACCCCCCACCTCTGGCAATCACCAATCTGTTCTCTGCATCTAAGAGCCTGATTTCTGCTTTATTTTGTTTCATTTTTTTTAAATCATAACTTTAAATGGATCCTTCCACCTCAGTTGTTTCCATGATTTGTGGAAAACAACACATCTGAACAACTACAACTTTTTTACTCCTCAACACTATCTCGATTTCTACCTTCATTCCCATGAAGTGTGTGAGACCATCATATTTCAAAATTTATGCCTTGGAACATCTCTGATGTTTTCTTTGTGCTAAATTTCTCATTATTAAATTAGCCAACAGAAAATTCTATGTGGAAACACAGAGCATCAAATTATGATAATATAAGCAAAACAGTGACATTGAAAGAATAAGTATGTCCTCATTTCCTCAGAAGGCAAAGGAAGTATTTACATTCCTTCATAATCAAGAGAGGATTGCAAAGAACTCTCTTAATTAGAAAGCAGCACAGAATCAGGTAATCTTGTATTTATGTAAAGGGATAATGACAGGTTTCCACTCCTGCAACAAGTCATTGCTACTAAGCCAAAAATGAGTATTTAAACACAAAATACAGGATTAACTTCAGTCATGTCTTCCCATATCCAACTGACTAGTGTTGATAGTAACATTTATAAGATTTATATGGTCCTAACCTGGAGGTAAAACACACACACACACACACACACACACACACACACACACACACACGCGCACACACACACACGCACACACACACACACACCACACACACACACACACCCCTCAAGTAAGCACATAGCTTGGCATAGCTGAAGGAGTGTCTTTCCATCATCAGACCCATGGACCAGACACTGATGTTTGGTTTGTCTTGCAGATAAAAGTTTCTGCATACAGACTTTATTATTAAATAAATAATAGATTTATTATTAAAAAGAAAAGAATCACCTAGGTTTTCCACCTAACTTTCTTGAGGTAAGGCATAATGAGAAGACCTTGTTTGGCCAAACTCTTAATTATTCTTATCCAGGGCTGATATCCACAACTTTAGATTAGTAGAAAAATGTGTCATAGGAAATGGAGGTATTAGTCAACGAGTACAGTTTTTTTCATACAAGATGAATAAGTCCTAAAGATCTACAGTACAGCACAAAATCTATAGTTAACAATATTGTATTGTATACTTAAAATTTTGCTAACAGGGTAAAGCTTATACCAAATGTTCTTGTCACCAACAAAAATAATAATAAAAGAAAGGGAGAAAGCTTTGAGAGCTGATGAATAGGTTTATGGCATAGACTGTGGTGATGGTTTCATGAGTGTATACTTAGCTCCAAACTCATCAAGTTATACACATTAATTATGTACAACTTCTTGTATGACAAAAAAATCTTCAGTGTGTGACAAACACTTACATCTAATAAGTTCTGACAGTATTTCTTTCTGCGTCTTCCCTTTTCCTCTCACCTGTTATAAATTGCTATGAATTTTTCCTCACATGTTATGGCTGCTACAGTAGAAATATAAATGGATTTTCTAACTTGCCACTCTTCCTGCATACACTTTCTTGGACCCTGCAACATCCTCTTTTGTGCTCCTCTCTGAAGATTCTTTCAAAGAGGCAAACCAACAACAAATGCTGCCAAGATGACAGAAGCTCTTCTTCTACTCTATGCAGCTCAGTTTCACACCAGAGCCTCCAGAACAAGCCAACGCATGCTATTGCTACTTCTGCCAATCCTGGCTAGGAAAGGATGTCTCCACTGAAAGAACAAGTCAGGACATGTCGCTGGGTATTTTGATAGGAAGCACTGAGTTGTTGGGCAAAGAAAACCTGCGAAAATTTGCACAAAATCAAAGCTACCATTCTAGGACCTATGAGGAAGTTCTAAAATTTCATTCCATCTATTAACCAAAATAACTGCGCATTAGGTTGAATGATTAACAAAAGATAAATTTGAAAACTTTTTGATTTGGTTTATTTTTTAATTGTGTGTTTTAAGTTAGTGGCTAAGAGTTTAAGCTTTGGAGGGGCGCCTGGGTGGCTCAGTTGGTTAAAAGCGTCCGACTTCAGCTCAGGTCATGATCTCACAACTAGTGAGTTTGAGCCCCACGTCGGGCTCTGTGCCAACAGCTCAGAGCCTGGAGCCTGCTTCAGATTCTGTGTCCCTCTCCCACTCTGTCCATCCTCCACTCATGTGCGCGCTCTCACGCGCTCTCTCTCTCTCTCAAGAATAAATAAACATTAAAAAAAATTTTTAAAAAAGAGTTCAAGCTTTGGAGACAACTCCTTGAGTTCAAATCCCAGCTTCACTGCTTCCTTGGGCAAGTCACTTCACCTCTTTGCACCTCTCTGGGCTGTTATTATGGAAATAACAGTCCCTACATCATGAGGTTTCTGTAAAGAAGTTACAAGAATGCATTTAGGACATAGTGCTCAGGAAGATTACTATTTTTATTATTTTTATTATTATAATTTAAACCTTCAAAATGAACTCAATTCAAAGTTAGGAGTACTGACGTACAAACTAATGATACCATACAAACTCAAAACATCTATATCATCTGATCCAAAGCCTTGTTTTACAGATGTTCAAACAGGCTGAAAAGTAACTTGTTTCTCAAAGATAGAGTTGGGAATTGACTAGGTTATTTCTCTTTCTGAGACTTCAAACTGCCACTGTAATAATTCTTTTTCACTAATCTTTTGCCTTAGTCACAAGGCTTGTCCTGCCTAGGCTACTCCACAGTGGAAATTCCTCGGAACACACAAGCAAAGAGAAACAAATTCATTCACATCAAATTGTTATCTCATGTAGCTGAAATGATGAGAATCACCAGATGATTGAGCTTCCTTGGAAAAGGGCAGAATGGAGGGCTTTTTCCCTAAGAGTTCTAATTCCATCATTTCCACCAAGTATAATAGGGCAACTAGGTGGCTTTGGGGCGGGGGAAGTCACTTGAAAATTAACATGAAAGGAACAGTGTTCTTTTTTTTTAATATATTTTTTTTTACATTTATTCATTTTTGAGAGAGAGAGAGACAGAGACAGAGCATGAGTGGGGGGAGGGGCAGAGAGAGAGATTGGGAGACACAGAATCTGAAGCAGACTCTAGGCTCAGCTGTCAGCATGGAGCCCGACACAGGGCTCAAACTCACGAACTGTGAGATCATGACCTAAGCTGAAGTCAGACACGTAACCGACTGAGCCACCCAGGCACCCCAGGAATAGTGTTCTTAATCCAACCTCCAGCAGGATCCATATGGTAGGTAATATCAATAGAATAATAATTACTGCACGCACACACGAGACCACACTTTACATTCAGTTTCTATATGAGTTATGGTGCCAAGTTGCTAGCCATGTGAAAAAGAGTTGTGTTTGCAAAAGTTAGCTGACCCAACATAAAATGGAAGAAAATGAAATTTATCTTTCCCTTTACATGTTTCTAAAACATGATATGCCTAAAGTTTTGATAATCACTACCTCCTGCTTCCTTTAAAAAGATGACCATAACTAGTTGATAAGTTTTTAAATTGTTTCATAAGTTCATTCATGATGAAGTATAAATCACAGAATCATTTTGTTATTCCTCCTTGGAGTATATATCTTTAATACATAGAATATCTGTTGACTTAGAAAGCAAACAAAGTGATATTCCATTTTCATTAGGTTATAGATCAGGAGGTGAGACACTTTCCAGTGTCCCTCAAATCATATATCTGGCATCTGTCCATTTAGGACCACAGAGCACACCTAGGAATCAAGTTTCACATTTTGAGCAATTGACTTAATGTATCTGGTCTCTAAGAAATAAAAGTAAATAAAATGTTCTATAGAAGTGCCATCATGTTATGCCTAAAAACCTAGAAGCCATAATCTTCCTCCATTTTTTTTGTTTTAGATGGTTTATCCATACTTCTGAAGTGAAAATCCAACATAAAAAGAACAATAAAACATACTCTATAGACTTAAAATCCCAATTATTGAAAATTGCGAAGTGTAGACTCATTCTCCCACAGTGCCACACAATGGAAACTCACAACGGCACTTTTATGACCCATAAAGCAATTCTTTACATCAGCTTTCACTTGGGTTTTACTTTGCTCACTGGTAAGTCTTCCCTGTAATACTACTCTGCTTAATTTGTTGAGTTGTCATCAAATTTGCTGATTACTTCAGATGAATACTCTAATCCTAAAGTCAAGAAAGAAGTATGATAATACACTCTCCTCCTCTTTCATACCCCTAGAAGAATTAGTCACAAGAAGTCTTTGTTGACTGACTTACCTCTACTGTCGCTGATTCTGCATGAAATGGGTGTGACTGTCCCCAAAGGTATGCCATCATTCAGATATTGTTTCAGTAAAAGTTGAGAGGTCCACCTGAAAAAAAAGATGGCAAGTAAATTAGCAGACAATTAACTAGTCAAACAAGAGGTCTATAATAATGTTCATGATAATCAAATGAACATGATTTCAAATCATGAAATTCAAATTAGGTCCACTGCCAAAGCAAAAACAAAAAGCAAAAAAAAAAAAGTACAGTTCAAACAAAACAGGCTTAAAAACAAACATTTTCCTAAAATGCTCAGGCACTGGAGACATTTTGAATGTCTTTTCTTATCGGTATTGCTTCAACTCTCCAACTCCCTAGGTGTGTATAAATGTAACTGAATTAATGAAATTAGTATTGGTCATGTTAACAGATTTTCAATTACTTATGCCACAAAAGTAACGATGCAGAAATAATCTGCCATTCATAATATCTAATTTGGGATTCAAGAATAACAGCATTATAACTTTAAATCAGCACAGCTCATGTAAATGTGTCCTCCTAGGGGTTCCTGATATTGTTCTTCCACATGACATGTGTGACAGACGGCATTTGGAAGCTCATATCCGTCTCTGGACAAGATCACCTTGAGGCTGCGCTGGCCTTCCCAACTGGAATCAAGCCTCTTTCTCCACCTGAGGTGGATGTCAAAATGGAAGCAAGTAACATCGTTACTGAATAACTTTAAATGTGCTCTAATAATTTTAACAAGTCATTTAAAAATTACGGAACTTGATTATTAACAAAGTACTACATCGACTGATATGGTACTGAAATAAAAAGCCACCACCACCAAGATTAGTTCTGAAAGTAAATCAAAATGAGTAATTTAATTTTCTCAAATCCTTTTCTTTAAAATCAAAATTGTTGGGATGCCTGGGTGGCTCAGTCAGTTAAGCGTCCAACTTTGGCTCAGGTCATGACCTCACGGTTCATGAGTTCAAGCCCCGTGTCGGGGTCAGTGCTGACAGTTCAGAGCCTGGAGCCTGCTTCGGATCCTGTGTCTCCCTCTCTCTCTGTCCATCACCCGCTCGCACTCTCTCTGTCTCTCAAAAATAAATTTTTTTTAACGTTTATTTATTATTGAGAGACAGAGAGACACAGCATGAGCAGGAGAGGGTTAGAGAGAGGGGAGACACAATCTGAAGTAGGCTCCAGGCTCTGAGCTGTCAGCACAGAGCCTGATGCGGGGCTCGAACTCACAAACTGTGAGATCATGACCTGAGCCAAAGTCAGTCGCCTAACCAACTGAGCCACCCAGGCGCCCCAAAAATAAATAAACTCAAAAAAAAATAACAATTCTAATTTTTTTACAGTTTATTTATTTTGCGAGAGACAGACAGAGAGCGAGCATGAGTAGGGGTGGAGTAGAAAGACAGGGAGAGAGAGAGAATCCCAAGCATGCTCCGCAATGTCAGTGCAGAACCTGACTTGGGACTTGAACTCACAAACCATGAGATCATGACCTGAGCTGAAACCAAGAGGCAGACGCCTAACCAACTGAGCCACTCAGGCGCTCCAAAATTGTTCATTATTTTTGAGATTCTCCTCCTCTCTACTAAAGTATTTATAATTATCATTCTGGATTATTTGGAAAAGATCTTTAAAGCCAATGTTTTACTACTAAGTTTGCTCTCCAAAGTTACTGAATCTCTTCTGTTTCAAGTTTTTCATACACATAAGAACATCCCTGTCTACGTGCAAATGAATGAAACAATTGCCAAGAAACCAATACTCCTTTCTGTCTTCTGAGAGGTGGTTTTTTTTTCTTTTTTTCTTTTTTTCTTTTTTTTGTATCTCCCTAGGCTCATTAGTCACATTGAGTCATCGGGATGGTTTCTACCTGACACCCTCAGTAAACACTCCCATGCCTGCGGTAAGCCCTGCAAGTCCTGTCATGCTGGGGATGGATTCTAGCCCAGGGTTGCAGTTAACAACCACTCTCCTCTCTTCCCCAGCCACCGCTATTTCCCTTATCTTTCCAAGAATTCCCACAGGCAAATCCTGGGGTAAAACCAAAGCCAGAAACTTATTCTGAAATTTTTTTCAGAAAATGTAGTCACACAGAGATAAAAATCAACATTCCCAAGCATCACACTCCTGTTAATAAATGCTTCCTTTGTTCACCTCCAGAGGGAAGGAGATTTTCCATATTGTTTATGGTTTTGCACTTTGTCCCCCTTGCAAGGAAGGGAGTCTTAAAGAAGACAGAAATGTTCTCCATTAGTCTCTGAACTTCTTCACTTTCTGCTGTGCAGTCAGCCTTAGCAAGGCCCATCCTTGACAAAATTGTGAGGGAGAGGGATTTTGTCCACAGTGAAGCAGGCTTCCCACCTCAGTTGGCGACATTTACTCACACCCTCCCAGGAACATAATTGTCTCTTGTTCTTTCCCCCTTGACTCTCACTTTAAAGGCACACATGCACACATGCACACACACACATACACACACACGCGCACACACCCTATCCTCCAAAATAAGCTTGAGTATCTTCACTTAGTCATTCATTTACACTTTCAACTAATATTTACTGAAGACCTACAAAGGCTTAGGCAATGTTCTAGGTGCTGGATACATAGCAGTTCACAGAGAAAACCTTCATGAAGTTTACATTCTAGTAAATGGCAACAGATAACACATAAATGCACAGTCTTTTAGACTGAGATGTGCCAGGAAGAAAAAGGAAGCAGGGAAGGGGTATGGGGAGCTCTAGGGGCAGAATTATTTGATTTGTAAATGAATGTTCAGAGAAGGCCTCACCAACAAGGTATTATTTGAGGGGGGCAAAAAGTGAAGAGTGAGGGAGTAAACCTTATACATGTCTAGAACAGAACCTTCTAGAAAAAAGGAACGGAGAGTATAAAGTCTTGGAGGTGGAGGAGCCTGGGTGGCTCAGTCGGTTGGGCGTCCGACTTCGGCCCAGGTCATGATCTCACAGTTCGTGGGTTCGAGCCCTACGTTGGGCTCTGTGCTGACAGCTCAGAGCCTGGAGCCTGCTTTGAATTCTGTGTCTCCCTGTCTCTCTCTGCTCCTTCCCTACTCACACTCTGCCTCTCTCTGCCTCTCAAAAATAAATAAACATTGAAAAAAAAATTAAAAAAAAAAAAAAGACTTGGAGGTGGAGCATGCCTGGGCAACCTGTGATACCTGCTGTGATGTAAATGACTGATAAGAGATTGACATGCCACCCTCCCAGTACTCCGCCTGTAACAGTCGAGGGACCCTCCAGTTAAAGGATTTCAGACATTAGTCAGTGGGAGGGAGGAGCATCTGATGGGACACCAAAGACTTGCTGAGGTTTCCTAGACAACTTGAGCTGCTGTTTTGTGCACACTGCCATCCAGCATTATTATAGTCCTATCACATTTTAAAACTAGTGTGATTCATTTCAAAAAAAAAAAATCTCTTAAGATATCATCAGTACTCTACTGAGACCCAAGTAGAGATAATTTGGGGGATTTTCTGCCAGGCCAAATACTATTTTGCAATTGTAGCATCCCCCACTAATTCTCCTCTGCCCTGTGAACAACGTTAACAATCTCCTTCAGCCATTTGGCTGAGGGGCTTTGCAGCCAAGCGGCCAGTTCTCCTATATTGACTCACAAGGAGGAGCCTGTGGGGAAAAGCTCAGTTAGCACTGTGACTCACACGCAGGCCTCTCTCGCTCATAAGGGTGTTGTCTGCAGCTATACTCTCGGGCTGACTACTGCTGCCCACAGTGTGGTGACTGTTCATTAAGACATGCTGGCTCCTCTGAGCTAGACCACAGGGCTTGCAGGCTGCTAGACTTTGATTATTACTCTGTAAGTTCTTGCTCAGAAAGGCCATAAAGCTTTTTTCACCCTGTTATTAGAGGCCAGCCCCCACCCCAAGTAGGCCAGTTCTCCTCTCTCACTGCCCAAGGTGGATGTGGCTCGTGATCCTTCAAACTGGAAAGTCCATGAAAATCTCAACATCCTGACTCTCTAGTGTCTGTGATGTCACTCATGGTTTGGCTTTTCTGGAAAATGACCGTGGCTCCTTCCCCAGGATTAAGGGGAAAGACCATCCTCTCACATTTCCCCATACGGAAAGTAATACCCTGTCTTCTCAACTGGCCCCTGAGCTCCTCCAAATTCACCCCGTGCCTCCCCTCCTGCCACACTCAATTCCATGTATATACTGACACTCACACCTCTTAACTATTAGCCAGGCCACTCTGCAACCCTAACTCACATCACCCTCTGCTATCCTTCCCCTGTTCTTGAGCTGCAGTGTGGTTGGGGAAAACACACATACACAAAAATAACACGTATGTGTGTGTGCCTGCAGTGTATGCATGTACACGACACACAGACACAATCCCAGACCAACATTTTCTGACTAGATCCACCATTAATTCATCTACAGTAGATATTTCAAACACCTTCCCTTATAATACTGTTTATTTATCATTAGTTCCTTCCAGCACATGAGCTTAGTTCAACAAATCAAATATTTGCTGGATACAAGAGGCTGGCCCCACTATGAATATGATATGGGCTCTGCTTTCTAAGTACTAACAACCTTGAGAAAGCAAAATGGGTGGAGTAGCAGACACAGATGAAATCACCATTAGCCACAATGTGATTGCTGCTACAAAGGTTGTATGAATCATTCTAAATGGAACCACAGAGAATAAAGGGAAAGGTAACTAATTAGAGATGGAGAGTATGGAAAAAGGAGAATTGAGACTGACTCTCGGGTTCTTGGCTTGGGTGGCCAATTGACAAGGCATGTGAGAGGCATATGAGGAAGTTGTAAGCTTGAATTAAAGGGATTGCAGAAATCTTTTTTTGTCAGTATGTTAGTTTGACATCCCTACAAAATTATTATGGTACTTTGAGGTCCCCACGAAATATCCAAATGATAATATTCCCATGTTTGAAGCTTAGGAAAGAGAGCTGTAATGGGTTTGCACAAGGAGTGTGCCTACAGAATCACAGTACCAATTAAGAAAAACAGAAGCAAAGGAAAAAAACTCAAAAGGCATAAGCATTTAACAGGTAGGCAGACAGTAAGAAATAGAGAAAGAAAGAAAATTAGGTTACTGTTTCTGCCTCATAAATCTATCTGCAGTTGTGTTTTCCTTCTCATTTCAAACTACTTGCTAGACTTTTCTAATTGGATATTGCTGTAACTATCTCAGTACAATTTTCACTGAAAAAAAAAACAGAAGCTTTTACTTCTTTCTTTTTGTGTTAATGTGAGTAAAATAATGCTTTCTTCACAGAAATCTGAAGCCCTTGACTCTCCACCAACAAGCACTCAACTCTGTTTGAGTTTCTCTGTCCTGGCAGGGTCAATGTGTCCTTCACAATTATTCATCCTTTATGAATCTGCTCAGCACATCACCCCTACAGTCCCCACCTAAAGCATTCTCTGATATCATGGCACTCAGTGAGAATTAGGGATTCTCTTCCCTAGGTTTGCTTTATACCCTGCACATAGTTCTACCACTGCATTTATAATAGTTTATAAGTTCTGTAGTTACATTATTTCCTAAGTACCTATTTTTGTTTCTTTGGATGAGGAAATACTTATTTATCTTTGCACTCCCAATAAAATGCAAATGAAATGTTTGTTGAACAGGGACAAACTAAATGTTGAATAAATGAAGGAATAAATGAGCGGAGCTAAGCCAGAAAACAGATTCCTTCTTTTACTGCCTTTTCCACATTAGGTAGAGGCATTTCACATTTTTTCTTGTATCTACATAGCTTTTATCTATAGACGCTCTATAAGTAAGCCTCCTGACCATAATGACCATTTTCTATGTTGTAACGGCCACATATTATGATTTGGAAATCAGAAATCACCCAATTTAGCTCTCATCTCTTTGACATTAATTCTGATACATATGCTCGTTGGGATTTTTAATGGATTTAAAGGGTCAGTCATCTATCAAACTATTTGCCAAGAACTGTCAATGTATAAAGTGTTCTTTGATGCTGAGGATGTGTTGGGGGTAAAGAGGTGGTGATAGTAGGAAAATGAGATGTTAATTTTTGTTTTTACAAAATGTTTGTGTTTGAGATAATATTAAGAGATGATTCTAAGAAACTAATCACTTAAAGCTTATTCTTCTCTGTGTGTATGTGTGAAGCAAAGTATTCTGGGAAAAACAACTCAGGTAGATATTTTGAATATATCTAGATATAAGAGCTAATTATTTGCACAAAGTATAATTTGAACTGATGCATTATAAGTACATGTTTTAAGAAAAATACATTTAATGTTCAACTAATTTAGGGGAAAATAAAAACCCCATAAGTTAAGTCATTGACATCTTGTTAACACTCAATTTATTATAAAGCAACCAAGAGCTTTGTTAGTAATGGTATTTTTTCCTGTGTACAGAGATTTATGAAATAGATTTACTATCATGCCAGGAAAAAGAAGTCAAGAGCTAGAGAAGTGTTTCATCTGACTTGAAACAAGTTCCCTCAAGTCACCGAGTCATAAATTTCAGAACTTTTAAAGGGGAGCTAATTCGAGAACGACATACTATGGCACTGGATAGTGTATGTGTTGACACTCTCTCAAAGCCTTGAAATAAATGTCTTCTAGAAGAATACAATTCTGAAACTGACTTTGTCAGCCTCGGGGAGAGACCGAACAATCCAACAGAAATACAGTTTGCGGTAGCTATTTCTCATTCTGGAAGCTACAATTATCATCATTACTAAACAGAAAACAAACCCTTGATAATGAGGCATAAATACTTGCCTATAGGACTCAGGTACAAGAGTACTAATTTTAGGTAGGATTGATATATAGTCTTCAAGGATGATCTGTGAAAGTGTTTTGGTAAAGCCTGCCTTATTTATTTAGATTTCCCAGAGTGATGGGGAATGGGAATTATCACCAAGGTGCTACAAGTAGGAGACATACTTCTCTCCTGACTCAACTATGCATCCAATGCTTAAGAGCCTCCCTGGTACTCAGCACTGTTCTAGGCACTGGAAACAGAGTGGAAACTAAGCAGACACTCTTCCTATATACTTAGTCCTCAACTAACTTAATCACTAACACTTAAGTAATAATATGAGAAAAGTCACTCAGCAGTTAAGCCCTAAACAAATAGAGGAGAACGTGGTTTCTCTCCACTCCAAGAGGGAGGGGTGCTTGGCAGCTAGGGAAGAAAGGGACTAAAGAGAAGATGCCAACTTACTGGATGTGAAAAACTGGCAAGATCAGAGCTAGGGAGAGAGGGGTATAAAAAACTGGGAAAGGGACAAGAAAGAGGGCACTTTTGACTACAGAAGGAACTCTACTATTTTGTTCACAGTGAATGCCAAACTTCTCTTTCTAGTAGGATGTCAACACTTTATACTTTCCTAGGCACTTCCACTACTCCAACATCAATAGTTCACGTTTGGTAGAGGCTTCCTAACCTGGTGCTGATTCTAGTGCCTCCGTTTTTCAAGAAGAGTTCAACTTCACATTTATACCTGCAATAATAATTAGAGTTCTAACAACTACATTTATTGAACCCGATGTACTATAAACACCGTAGAAGGCTTCACATGCATTTTCCGATTTAATCTTCACAACAGCCCTTTGTGCTGGGTGTTGCTAATCCCATCTAACAGATCTGGAACTAAGACACAGAGAAGTTGTCCAGGTCACACCGCTAGGGGAGCAAGGATTCTGACCTCTAGTTATGCTTTGTGTAAGAGATTTTGTAAATCATATCAAAGAGTCCATCTTTTCCTTAACAACCCCTGGAGTTTCCTCCTAGCCGCTTCTGGTTAACAGAGTCAACTGTCCGTTTAGATCATCTGTGATTTTTTTCTGTGTCTCCTTTACCCAGATAAGCTGCAAACCTGCTGGAAGCAATGAAGAGGCCTTGGGGAGAGAGGCAAGAGGCCTTCACAGAGCCAGCCACCTACATCCCGCTCCAGAACCTCCTTTCCCAGAAGGCAGGCCGCAGGCACCCCGGCTGCAGTGGGGACGCGGATGTCCGCAACACTGTCTTCTCCACTCCACCTGAGCTCCTGGCCCGCGCACATTCACAAAGTTCTGGACCCCTGGGCGGCCTCGGGTGGCCGGGCGCGCTCGCCAGGGGCCGGCAGGTCTCGCTCCGAAGAGCCACCTTTGCCCTGGGGCTGGCGCCGAGCGGCTCACGCTGCTCAGGCCGAGTCCCGCCGGGTGGCCCAGAGCCTCCGTTGTCCCGGCCACTCTCCCGAGAGGAGGGGACGTGAAGGAGAGGGGGGCGGGGCCTGCCACCCAAAGTCCCCAGCCCAGGGACGTCACGGTCCCAGGTGCGTGTGCGACGAGGGGCGGGAGTCCACCGCGCGCCTCCCTCCTCCGAGGAATCCCCACCTCAGCGCCCACGACTCCGGCGGGCTCCCGGTTCCATTTTTTCACGGCGGCCGCACCTGGCACCGCGCCCCGGGGCAGGGCGGCGCGGCGGTCGCGGAGAACGACTGTCGGAGCGGGGGCTCCGGGGCGGAGCCGGGGTCGCGCCCGCGGGGACGCGGGGGAGCCGGCGGCGCCGAGCGAGACGAGCCGCCCCAGGCGAGGGCGCGGCGGCGGCGCGGGTGCGATGGCGCGGAGCGCGGAGGGCGCCGCGCTGCTTCTTCTGGTGAGTGCGGGTAGCGGGGACGCGGAGCCCCGGGCGAGGGCGAGGGCGAGGGCGAGGGCGAGGGCGAGGGCGAGGGCGGGCAACTTGCCCGCCTCCGCCTGGGCAGAGCCCGGAGCCCGGCGCTCCCTCTTTGTGTCCGGAGGGTGGCAAAGGGCCGGGCAAGCTGCGGCGAGCTCGGACCTCGAGGCTTCGGGAAAACCGACCGCGACTCCGCGTTCGTGTGCGGACCTGTCTGAAGTTCTGCTCCACCGGCCGCCACGCTCCGGCCCCAGCGCCTTCCCGGGCTGTGATCTGTGGGTGTAGCGGGCCAGGAGGCGGGAGCGGCTTTCCTGGAGATCGGGGCTTTGTTTGCAGTCTTCTCCCTCCGACGGGCAACATGGAGGCCGGAGCCGGGCCTCCTTCCAGGAGGTTCGCGAAGTTCTCCCCGGTCCCCGGGGCTGCCGCCTCGCATCCGCCTCAGTGAAGCGGCCACACCGGGGAAACACCTGTATTCTTAGACGGCAGCGAAGGGCTACAAATAGGGTTTTCAAAAACCGCATTTTACAATTTAATTTTTGTTTGGTAAAGCCACGGTACCGTTAAAATCACCCACACACAGGTTTAACATCAAGTTCACAAAGTTGGTGTTTTAAAGCAATGTCCTGGTGTTAAAGACAAGAAACATATGTAATGGTAAGATTTTTTTTTTTTCCTTTTTAAAATGTGATAGAAAATCGAAGTGCAGGGCCACAGTTCAACTGACTTTTTGGAAGTTAGGAGAGAAAAGGTCTTGAACCACTGGAAAATGCTGTTCGGTCTCTAGAGCTCTGTTTCTTATGCTTGGTTTCTGTGCTCAGATTGGATTTTAAATGTATTTGTTTTCTGTTTGTTAAAGGAATTGCACATGATTAACAAATGTGCCTGGCTTAGGGGGTTTTGCTAAATGAGATTTGATAAAGTGACAGTTCTCCTAAGTGTGGGTTCATCTTCCTAAGACTTAAAATATATGTTCAGAGAGATGAGATACAAAATCATACTCAGTTTTCTTATATAATGGTTAACAATTTTTATAAACCACACAAGCTCATTCATTATATTAAAAGTTCTAATTTCCAAAAGATTACCTTCTCTCTATGCCAGAATTGCAGTGGGGGAGGGGGAAAATATATATTTATTTTTATTTTAATATATTTATATATTGTTAATACTAGTTGATTATATTGATGGGTATTTTTTTCCTGTTTTGTGTGTGTGTGTGTATGTCACAGGGAAAAACACATGACTAATCCAATCTAGGGATTTCAGTGAACCCTCTCTTGGAATTATATGATAATTAAAACCTCTGGCACACCACTTTGTTTTCTCACTCTATTTACCCATTGTGTATTGTCGAAGTCATTGAGGTAATTTTCAGCTCAAGCTCATTTTGTTAATAAAACTTCTCTGCGATAATTTAGGATTTTCTTTTTGGCCTCCAGAATAATAGAGCAACTAATACCCTCATTGTGATACCTCCTGGCTAAGGAGAATACCAAGCTAATACAGCACCTGGCTTACTCTGAGGGTTAAATATTAAATTCCTTTCACGTAGGAAAAGAAATTGCCTTTATCCTCAGATGGTATAACAGGCAGGCCAATTGAAGTACATTTATGGAGAAATAGGTAATAATTTACACATATTTTCTATGTTAGCAATCCAGTATTTTTACTCTCTTAGCCAATAGCTGAGTTCTTTATAAAGGGATTGTAATTAACTGAACTGGAACAGATTTTGGGGTATTCTTTGTATTTTCTATTATACTTTTTGTGATATAAATTTGAGTATGTTTCTTTTTGGTCAGTGAGCAGTGGACAGTTCCGCATTTTGCCCTCCAGGGTGTTTGAAATTGAAAGTGTCCTCTTTAGTAGAACGGAAAGCAATCATCTGCCAACTTCCTCAAGGAGTTCTTGAGGAAATGGGTCTTTCATAGAAGGGAATATAAATTGTATTCTGTATGGGTCAGAGTTCAGTTGCAGTGCTGATAACAATTCATTGTAGCCAGTTAAAGCAAGAAGGGATTTATTTCAAGGCATTAAGTTGATTGCATAAGTATAGGAAGGATTGAGGAAGGGGACTTCATTTTGAGTTGTCAGTAATGACTTCAAAGCCACACAGCCAAACCCAACCACTTAGGGAACTGGTACCTTTCCTGTGATCAGAAACCAGCACTGCCACCCCCACAGTGTGGAAATTGCCAAGATCTAGATGCTACTTTTGCTGCCAAGTCCAGAGCAGTGCCACATTTACTAGGATGCATGCCAGCTAAATGTACCAGGACCCTACCTCTTGACACCCATTACTCTAGTGATAGACACTAGAGCGGTAATAAGATGGCTGCAGAAACCCAACTACAGCCATATCTCGGCTTGCCAGCAAGCAGAGAATACACATAGCTTCTACCTCCTTCTTTCAGATCTCATGTAAATGAGATTGAACCTAAATCATGTTTAGAACTTCAGCTGCAAGGGAACCTATGACACGTGGTCGTTAGCTTTCCTCTGCAGTTCAGGGAGACACATCAGAAGGGTGATACTGAGTGGCACCCACACAACTATCACATAGTCATTTGAGGCCAACTCTATCAAAATGGAAAGCAGAAATAATTTTATGAATAAAACCAATCTCTCCTCTTCAAGGGTTTTTTTTTTTGTTGTTTGTTTGTTTTGTTTTTTGTTTTTTTTACCTGGGATCCACCAACTACCAAATACTCCAAAGGTGGAATTCACAGGGTCCTTAGACATGGCTGGGAATAAATTTCATATCTGTTTTAACTAATCTCTATCTGAATTTAGCATTTTTTTAAAATTATGAGTGTAAGAAAGACACTGCCTTAGAATTAGTGGTACATGGACGTGTGGGTGGCTTAGTCAGTTGGGAGTCCGACTTCAGCTCAGGTCATGATCTCACGGCTTCTGAGTTCGAGCCCCATATCAGGCTCTGTGCTGACAGCTTAGAGTCTGGAGCTTGCTTCGGATTCTGGGTCTCCCTCTCTCTCTGCCCTCCCCTGCTCATGCTCTGTCTCTCTCTCTTTCAAAAATAAACATTAAAAAACATTTTTTTAATAATCCCTTTGGTTTACAAAAAAAATAATAATAATTAGCAGTACCTGTGTCTTTGTCACAATAGAATTCACAAATATTGTCACATCATACTACAGTTATCTGAAAGTACCCTTTATTCTCATCACTAATAAACTTTCTTTTAGACCTAATTATTAATGTGTTGATAATGCAGTGCATGATATCACTGTACCACAGATTGGTGTTTCTTAAATTTTGACAACTATTTCGATATACGGGATTCATTCATAATCCAATGCTTTTAATTATGTAAATTTAAAAATAGTATTAGGAGAAAGGGCCATAGACTTCACCAGGCTGCTAAAGAGGGCACTTGGAGAGATTTTCCAGTGGCTGCCTCAATTTTGCCTTTGACTAAGTAAGCTTAGTTTTTAAAAGTCAAACATTTTAAGGATTCCATTATTGCAAATTGTGTTAGGAACAGTTATATTTACTGGTGTATTAGCTTGTTAGGGTTGCTATAACAAAGTACCAAAAATTGGGTGGTTTCAAACAGCAGAAATTTATCTCACAGTTCTAGATGTTACAAGTCCGAAATCAAGGGCTACATTCCCTCTTAAATCTGTAGGTTTCCTTCCTTGTCTTTTCCTGGTGTTTGGTAGTTCGCCCACAATCTCTAGCTTTCCTGCCCTCTTAGATACATCACTTCTATCCTCCATCTTCACTTAACATCCTTCCTATGTCTTTTCCTATCATCTTACTCTACACACATCTGAGTCTACGTCCAAATTTCCCCTTTTTATAAATACACTGATCGTGTTGGATTAGGGCTCATGCTAGTGACCTCAGCTGGGTTAAATCTGCAAAGACCCTGTTCCAAATAAGGTCACATTCTGAGATATTAGGGGTTAGGACTTCACCATATGTTCTTTTAAGAGATATATAGTTCAATACATAACAAGTAAGTTCAACTATAAATTATAAAAATTGCCATTATGCTTAATGTTTTAATATACGACTGGATAACAGAATTTAGAGTAAATTCAAGTATAATTTAGATGATATGTATTGAAGCCTGTAAGAGTAATCAGTTACATCCAGGGATTTTAGAAACATGATTTCACATTTGTTTTTGTTTCTAAAAATTAAAAAGTTATGGCAAAATGTCAGCTCTTAACAGAAAATTCTTTAATACTGAACTTAGAGGGAATTATGATTAAAAAAAAAGTATGAGCATTCATTTGGGCTAAATTCTTCCCAATCATTAGACAGACCTGATGAACTAAATTAAAATCCCTAAGGCTGAGGTCCAGAAATATGTATTGATAGAAACTTTCCAGTTAATCTAATTATCAGACATATAGAAGAGTAAGAATTACTGCTCTCAATTTTGCAAAATAGTTTATTCATGGATGAAGCATGCCCATATTTATATGGAAAAAATTATACATTGAACAGCAATTGGTATTTTTAAACTGCCAAATTGTAGTAAAAATCAGAAGCCTTAATTGAAATCATAAATGAGCTTTAGATCAATTTGAGCATGTCTTAGTCACAGCTTTTTTTCCCCTGTTTTTCAAAGTGCCACAAATTTTAATAGTTGAATAACATTTTTCAAATATATATGATGAGAGACTGTTTTCTCAGTTAATTTATCTTAAAGTATCAAATGTATACCACATATGACATTGTACTATTTTTGTTTATTTCAAATTATTAAAAATTATTAAGATTTTTATTATATGCAAAGCTTAGGGATTAGAGCCAAGGAATCTAGAACACCAGTATTTATACCATAGTCAAATGGTAATATGGTAATACTCACAAGAAAAGAAACTATGTAGAAACTAACCAAGGTGTTTAGTGACACCTTGCTCAATTTTAAACAACATACCTGACATTGGGAGATCATGAAAAAACCAGACATGTTCTGTCATCATGGTGTTTATGGTCTAGTAAATAAGTAAATGGCTAATTTCCAATTGGGTTATAGTCAGAAGAGCAATGATAAAAAGAATAGACACTACTATGGAGCTTACAGGAGGAGCTCCAGCACTGACCATCCCAGCCAAGATCTGAGAATAATTATAAATTAATGAAATCTGAAGAGAAGAAGGGAGAAGAATGTTCCAGGTAGAGAAAAGAGCATTTGCAAAGGCCTGAAGACAAGGGCACGTGCTTAGAAGAAATGAAAGAGTTCATTGTAGCTGGAATGTAAGGCAAAACAACATACAGAAAGATGAGTGCAGCCTTCCTGATACCAAGGGAAGCCACAAAAGACTAATTAACAAGTAAGCATTTTTAGGGAGGTGTTCAAATTATTAAGAAATTAAAAAGATGAATTTTGGTTGAGTCGGTCAGGAAAGGGTCAAGAAAGAAGAGAGTTGTTGACCAATTGGGAACAATTTTGCCTCATTTTTTTTTTTTCAAAAGAGATTTTTCCAAAATTTAGGATGTTGTAACCAAAGACAGGCAGAAAAGCCCATACAGTACAATGGAGGGAGGGTGCAGCCCAGTAGGAGGATTGTTTTAGGAGCAAGTGTTCTCAAGGAAATATTGGGGGACTAAGATTTGAAAGGGGCATTTTGGTTGTCCTAAGGCCCAAGATGCTACTGGTAGTTAATACTTCCAATCCAGGGATGCTAAGCCTCCAGCATTCTTCAGAACCTTCAAGAAGAATTTAGCTACTCATGAATACCTATAGCACTCCCACTGAGAAATGGTGATAGACAAATAGTGAGAGATTCTATTTAGGGATTCATCTCATCTCTGTTCTCTTTTGAAAATGCAAATATCAGGACAACTGGGTTGCTCAGTCACTTGAGTGTCCAACTCTTGATTTTGGCTCAGGTCATGATCCCTGGTTTGTGGGATCTAGCCCTGTATCTGCCTCCATGCTAAGCATGGAGCCTGCTTGGAATTCTTTCTCTTTCCCTCTGCCCCTCTCCCCCACTAGCACTCTCTCTCTCTCTAAAATAAAAGAAAAAAAAAAAACAAGAAAATGCAAATATCTCTGGTTAATTGAAACTTGATACATTCATTCATTCAGCAAATATTACTGAGCATCTACTCTGTGCCAAACACGTCTATGGCTCACATCAGAATCACACCTGCATGACAATTATTTTCATCAGCTAAGCAGGTGCTGCCTGGCTGAATGGAGAATGAGAGGGCAAATTTGGGTGGAAATGAGATAAGAAGAGAGTTCAGATATCCGCTCTTCTAAAGTACCTCCATCCCATTACTCTTTCAAGTTCCCCACAATGCAAACTAAAAAAATAGAATAAAATTAGGAGGAGGGTTCAGATGGCAATGTAGAAAAATCCTGATCTCACCTCTTCCCACAGACACAATAAATCCACAACTATATATGGAATAATTCCCTGTGAAGGGGACCTAGAAATTGGGTCCCTCCACAGCAGGGGACAGCAACAAGGTAAGTAGAAGAGGACAACAGTAGTAGATATGGTTGCATATCTACAATGATAAGTTAAGGAATGCACAAAATAATAAGACATATAAATATCACATCAAAAACATAAAACATGAGGTGGGGGGCAGAAATGTAGTCCTTTTAGAAAGCATTCAAACTTAAGTGACCACCAACTTAAAATAGATGGTTATGTACATAGGTTGTTATATATGAACCTCATAGTAACCACAGCCAAAAACCTATAATAGATACACAAATAAAGTGAAAGGATTCCAAACAGCACCAAAGAAAGTCACAAATCATAAGAGAAGAAGAAAAGAACAGAGAACTACAGAAACAACCAGAAAACAATGAACAAAATGGCAATAAATACATACCTATCAATAATTAATTTAAATGTAAATGGACTATCTGCTCCAATCCAAAGACACAGAGTGGCTAAATGGGTAAAAAACATCAAGACCCATCTATATGCTGCCTACAAGAAACTCACTTCATACCTAAATACATACACAGACTGAAAGGGAAGATGTAGAAAAACATTCCATATACATGGAAACAGAAAGCAATCTGGGGGTAGCAATACTTAGACAAAATAGACTTCAAAACAAAGGCTGTAACAAGAGATAAAGAAGGGGATCACATAATGATAAAGGGGTCAATTCAACACAAAGATACACCACTTGTAAATACTTATGCATCCAACACAGGAGCACCTAAATACATAAAGCAAATATTGACAGACACAGAGGGAGAAATTGGTGGTAATACAGTAACAGTAAAGGACTTTAACACCTCACTTACATCAATGGATAGATCATCTAGAACCAAAATTAAGAAGGAAACATTGACCTTGAATGACACAATAGACCAGATGGACTTAATAGATTATTACAGAATGTTTTCATCCAAAAACAGAAGAATACACATTCTTCTCCAGTGCACGTGGAACATTCTCCAGGATAGATCACATGTTAGGCCACAAAACAAATCTCAATAAATTTAAGATTGAAATCATATTAAGCATTTTTTCTGACCCAATGGTATGAAACTAGAAATCAACTGCAAGAAGAAATCTGGAAAAAACACAAACACATAAAGATTCAAACATGTTACTAAACATCTATTGGGCCAATGAAGAAATCAAAGAGGAAAGGGGTGCCTGGACGGCTCTGTCAGTTGAGTAGCTGACTCTTGATGTTAGCTTAGGTCATGATCGCAGGTCATGGGATCAAGCCCTGCATCGGGCTCCACACTGATCATGGAACCTGCTTGGGATTCTCTCTCTCCCTTTGCCCCTTTCCCCTGCCCGTGCACTCTCTCTCTGTTAAAAAAAAAAAAAAAAAAAAAGAGAGAGAGAGAGAAAGAAAGAAAGAAAGAAAAAATTAAAAAGTACTTTGAGAGAAACAAAAATGAAAACACAATGTTCCAAAAGTCTATGGGATATAGCAAAAGCAGCTTTAAGAGGGAATCTTATAATAATACAAGCCCATCTCAAGAAACAAGAGAAATTTCAAATTTAATTAATTAATTTAACCTTTCACCTGAAGGAACTAGAAAAAGAATAAAGCCTGAAGTTAGTAGAAGGAAGGAAGTAATAAAGATCAGAGCAGAAACATCTTAAATAGAAAAGAAACTACGAGCTGGTTTTTTAAAAGATAAAATTGATAAACCTTTAAAAGATAAAATTGATCAAGAAAAGTATCAGATCCCAAATAAATAAAGTCAGAAATGAGAAGTTAAAACCAATACCACAGAAATACAAATGATCATGAGACTGCTATGAACAATTTACATACCAACAAATTGGCAGCAAAGAAGAAATGGTTAAATTCCTGGAAATATACAGTCATCCAAGACTGATCATGTAAATTGGTACAGCCACTATAGAAAATAGTATGGAGGTTCCTCAAAAAATTAAAAATAGAATTACCGTATGACCCAACAATTCCTCTTCTAGGTATTTCTCCGAAGAAAATGAAAACACTAACTGAAAAATACATATGTGCCCATATGTTCATTGCAAGGCAACACATGGAATTTGCCTAAATGTCCCATCGATAAATGGATGTGATACACACACACACACACACACACACACACACACACACACACATCAACTGACCCACTGCGTCCCATGCAGTGCCCTACTTTTTTGTCTAGTATCTTTCCTCCCTACTCAAAAGGTTTCCCCAAGATCTAAGCTTAACAGGTTTACAATCTGCGCTCTGAGAATTGCATCCTTCTAGCCATTCAGATTTTCAGGATCCTCTCACCCCTTCCCGTATCCTCCATGTATGAAGCATTGTCAAGGATTAGCTCTGTCCTAATGAAGACCTGCCTTCTCTTGGGGCACCTGGTTGGCTCAGTCGGTTGAGTGTCCAACTTTGACTCAGGTCATGACCTCATGGTTTGTGAGTTCGAGCCCCACATCAGGCTCTGTGTTGACAGCTCAGAGCCTGGAGCCTGCTTCGGATTCTGTCTCCCTCTCTCTCTGCCCCTCCCCTGCTCATGCTGTCTCTCTCTTTCTCAAAAATAAATAAATAAACATTAAAAATAAATAAATACTTGCCTTCACCCATCCATCCTTGTGCCATTCCTCTGTGCTGTTCCTCATTTTATCTCCTCTGGCTTATTACTCTAATGTTCAAAGTGTCACCTGCCTTTCATCTTCCACAGTACTGCCAGAAAACCTCTGGAGCTCTAGTGTTAGAGTATCCCTAATCAGAACTTGTCAATGACTCCCACTTATAAGATCAGTGAAGAATTTTAGCACAACTTTTTGTCCTTATTTTCTATGTACCACTGTAACACAGTCTAGGTGCCAAACTGCCAAACTTCTTGTTCTTTGCCCTCCATCTCCATGTAGTGGCACATGCTGCCTTTGAATGGATCGTTTCCATCCTCCTGCAATCTGCACAGATTCTGCTCCCTCTCAAGGCCAAGCCCACTGCCACCTCCTTCCCTAAACCTCTCCTGATTCCCCTAGCAGAAAGTGGTTTCTACATTTCCCCAGAACTGTTTTTGCAACTGTCATTTGCACAATTAACTTTTTCTACCCTATGTTATAGTTATTTGTATATTCTTTATCTCTCCTACTACACTGTGAGTTTCAGAGCAGAATCTAAATGTCATTTGTCTATACACTAGCTAATTGTCTGGGACACAGTAGTAGTCTTTAAAAACCCAAGAGTTGGGGCATCTGGGTGGTTCAGTCGATTAAGCATCAGGCTCTTGACTTCAGCTCAGGTTATGATCTCACGGTTGGTGAGTCTGAGTCCCACATCAGGCTTAATGCTGATAAATGTGGAACCCGCTTGGGATTCTCTCCATCTACGTCTCTTCCCCTCCCAACTCGTGCTCTCTTTCTCTCTCAAAATAAATAAGTTAAAAAAAAGAGTCAAAGCATCTTTCTATGTTTGGGAAAGCTGGAATAATGTGAATTTCCTTTGTTTAAAAAATATATTTACTGGGGTACCTGGATGGCTCAGTTGGTTAAGTATCCAACTTTGGCTCAGGTCATGATCTGGCAGTTCATGGGTTCAAGCCATGCATTGGGCTCTGTGCTGACAGCTCAGAGCTCAGAACCTGGAGCCTTTTTTGGATTCTGTGTTTCCCTCTGTCTCTGCCCTCACCCCCTGTTCTCTTTCTCTTTCTTTCTTTCTCTCTCTCTCTCTTTCTCTCAAAAATAAATAAGCATTAAAAATTTTTTTAAAAACATATTTACTGTCTAATTAGTCATCAGTCTGACCTGAACTTCCAGATTATTGATTTAGTTTCATTACAAATTAGAATTTTTCTACAAAGGAAAGAAAAGAGAGACAAAAAATGTAAATTAAGATTTGCCTAATTTCACAGGTAATAGTCCTGCAAAAAGATTCATACAACTTTCTAAAGCCCTTGATTTTCACAGTTTTTAATTTTGCCTTCACTTATTTGAGGCCAATTGAAAATGCCTGTTTTCCAGTTTGAACCTTGGAGTACACTGTTGCCTTACTGACAGACCAGTGCCATCTAATGGTGAAGAGGGACAGTCTGAAGCTCGTGATTTTCTTAAACTTCGGGGGATGGAAATCTGGTTTCTTCATTTTTTTAGTGTAATTTTCAGGAATATATTACAGCAAAAAGGTGGAAACAGCATCATTTTTGTCTATCAAATTATGTGAGATAATTTATATAGATTTACTAAGATTTTTCCTGATTCCAAAAGCATTCATAGCAGTTATAGAAAACAAATAACGATAAAATGGTAAAATATTTCAAAAATAATAAATGCTCAAGATCAGCAAAACTTAAACTAGAAAAGATGTAAAAGAGGAGGAAACACTATTTAAAGTAATCCTGTTATATTGATTACTACTTCTAAAATGAAAAATCTTCTTGTGATAGAAATCACTCAGTTCCTGTATTTCCTAGTTTAGAATCTATCGTTTCACACGTCTTTGTAGTTGAGGATTTATTATCCAGTCAATGAATTATCCAGGCTCATTCTTCCCTTTCCTTTGCTACTCTGGTTTTATACAATGGTTTTCAAAAGTGTGATCAGACCTTAAGCATCAGCATAACCAGGAAACTACAGATTCTTATGCCCCTGATTCACAGACTGATAACTGGAAATTCTCTGCTGGAACCTGGCAGTCTGTATTTTAACAAGGCGATTCTGATGCCACGCAAGCTTGAGAACCACTGCTAACATCCCTATTAGAAAATAATTGGGAAGAAAAAAGATTAAATATTTTGAAAGCTTACATTTAATTACTTGTTAGCAACTCTGATTTTAAAAAAAAAATGTTTTAAGGACCAAATAAAATAACATGGACTTTTATGGACCTTCAGTTTAAATGTCTATATCCAGGAAGATATAGGAGCAGTCTATGATGACACAAAACTCAACTTAAAGTGAGAATTCGTAATGTGACCTAACAACTCAAGGGTAGCACAGCATTGCCAAATCCACATTTTAAAATTTTGGGGGGCAGTTAATAATTCCAAAGAAAATATCTTCTTCTTTAAAGCTTCTTTAAAGTCATCAATATGACTCACTCAAAGCCCTATTTGTTACATTAAGATTAACCCAAACATTATAAGAGTAGGTGAAAGGTTATGACAAATCATATAATTTATTACATTCAGTCTTAAAGTATGTAGTTTTACTATCTAAAATTCAAGCTCAGAATTGAAACATTAAAGTTAAAAATACTGCTTTTCTTGGCTATTGAGGTTTTTTTTAAGTACCAACTGTGAAAACAAATACAAGTGTATATATAAATTCAGTTTTTTTGTTTTTTACATTTTTTTAATGTTTATATTTGAGAGAGTGTGGGTGGGGGAGGGGCAGAGAGAGACAGAGACAGAATCTGAAGCAGACTCCAGGCTCTAAGCTGTCAGCACAGAGAACAATGCAAGGCCCAAACCCATGAGCCATGAAATCATGACCTGGGCAAAAGTCGGATGCTTAACTGACTGAGCCACCCAGGTCCCCCGTGATTAGTTTTTTTAATAAAGCTACTCTAGGAATTGTCTTTAATGTATGGTCACATATAAGTTGAATAAAATATTATAGACATTTTTAAGTTGGTATTTTCTAAATGAATTATAATGTTTAGCCATAAAAAAAGACATTTTGTAAAAACTACGTCCCCTCCCTCAAGAAAAAAAAAATTAAGCAAGATTAAGAGAAAGAGTATAGTAGGTGAAATTCTAACATAAATCTGACCCTATCAGGTTGATCAGAGTAGCTCACCAAAATTACTGGTCCACTCTTACTGCACTGGGTCACTTGAACCTAAGTTTATGTCATTACAGAGGTCCTGCCACGACCTTCTTGGGGCTACAGAGGCTAGTCTAGCTCTGTCTATACAAATAGAAAAATCAGGATATGCGATCATGGAAATAAACAAGTGGCATCCATGGCCCTAATGTCATTTTATTTCTATTAGATTATTTTTGCCAAAGCTGACAAAGCTTAGGAATGGATTGGGGATAAACCAAGGATCCTTGGGAGCAGTTTCTGGTTTTGCCTTCCACACAGTAAAATGGAGAAACAAAGAATTTTAACACCTTCTTCTTCTTTGAAAGGGTGGGTGAGAATGGAGAATAACACAGGTGTTCCTGTGATTATCCAGGGGATGGGCATGAGTTTGACTAACAACAACAGGTACATGCTAGATCATCTCTGTTTGAGTCCTTAAGATTGTCTATTGACCACACTACCGACTTGCCAGAATAGAAATAAGCCATTAGAATAGAATGCCTCAAGTTTGGAATGGTGTTTAAACTACTTTGTATCCCTCTACATTTATCTCTAATAAGATATCTACTGGTCTGAGATATTAACGTGTAAGGAGTCACCTTACTATGGACTCAGAAACATGGAATAAATCTTCAAGATCATCTATTTCAGATCAAAAATGAATTAATCAGGAGGAGATGTCATCTAGTGACTCATAAGTCCTCCTGAATTCTGCTTGTTAAACTCATAAAGGTGACTTCATAATAGGAAGTCTTTTAAAGGTGCTGACCTTGAGAACAAACAGTACATTGACTAATCATTTTTTGCAGTGATGTTTGATTTGCCCTCATGCCTCTGCCAAAAGAAAAATTATTTTCTTGCCAGTTACCAGGAAGTCCAGTTTGGCAAGATGAGTAGCATCCAGTGGTAAAAATAAAAACTTTTTTTTTTTAACTTTAGTAAATTGGAAAAGCTTTTGAAGGATTTTTATGGTTTATATAAAAATACGACTTCTTTGGGGCGCCTGGGTGGCGCAGTCGGTTAAGCGTCCGACTTCAGCCAGGTCACGATCTCGCGGTCCGTGAGTTCGAGACCCGCGTCGGGCTCTGGGCTGATGGCTCAGAGCCTGGAGCCTGTTTCCGATTCTGTGTCTCCCTCTCTCTCTGCCCCTCCCCCGTTCATGCTCTGTCTCTCTCTGTCCCCAAAATAAATAAACGTTGAAAAAAAAAATACAACTTCTTTGGGTGCAAAGACTAGAAGTTTATTTTTCCTTTTCAGTCTTTTTTTTTTAAGTTTATTCATTTATTGAGAGAGAGAGAGAGAGAGAGAGAGAGCGAGCGTGTGAGCAGGGAAAGGGCAGAGAGAGGGAAAGAGAGGGAGAGAGAGAGAATCCCAGCAGGCTCTGCACTGCTAGAGCCTGAAGCGGGGCTCAAACCCTCGAACCGTGAGATCATGACCTGAGCCGAAGTCAAGAGCCAGATGCTTAACCGACTGAGACACCCAGGCTCCCCTCTCTTCAGTATTAAAGGCATTTTGCACACGAAACTTTTCTGTCGCCAAGTTCCTGTGAGAAAAAAACTATAGATTTCATACTTGGGAGAAGCCATAATGGTCATCTCGTCCAGGCATTCTTGCGATGCTTGAAACCCTTTTACCATATCCCCACAGGATGTCACTTAAACTTACAGAGCTGGAAATGTTCAAAGGCAAGTGGGAAGAAGTAGGAATGGAGGACAGAAGTCAGAGTGTCAGTTATTCCACTTACATTGCCTGCAGTTTGGAAATTTGCATAAATCCATGGTCTCCTGAAATTTGTATGACCTTCTTGGTTAGGTATTATAGTAGCTTCCTATCAAAGACACATGGTCTAAATCAAGGTATTTCAACCTCAGCATTTTGTCATTTGGAGCCAGATAATGCTTTGTTGGGGGAGCCTATCCTGTGCATAATAGGATATTGAGCAGCATCTCTGGTCTCTACCCACTAGATGCCAGTAGCACCTCACCCTGGTTTGACAACCTCCCTGCCCTCCACACTCGTTTGAAAACCAAAAACGTCTGCAGATGTTACCAAATGTCCCAGATGGCTCCAGGGTGGGGGAGGAAGTTGTATATGAAATCCCCCCCCCCCCCCCCCCCCCCCCCCCACTGAGAACTGCTTGTACAAATTAAGGAAGTGCTCTGGAAACACCAGATTATTTACTTGGAGTAAGTAGAAAGGAGTAGTTAAGATCTTAACTATTTCCTTAATCAAATAAGCAGTCTCACAATTAACAAAATGTTAGTACAATTCTCTTGTTTTTTTTGTTGTTTTTTGTTTTTGTTTTGTGCAAGTGTGGAGCAATTATTTCAGTCCATCATATTTTATTAAGTGTCTGTGAGAACAGGCTACTGCTGTAGGTGCTATAAAAATGCAGATAGCATTTACATAACTATTTGTAGAACTATTCCGTGACACCCTCAGCTTTAAGATGCACATCAATTTTTGTACCTTTTTCTTATAACACAAGAAACAATATACAAATCACAAGTGTACTGAACTGCTATATTTTCACAAACCGAACATAGCATAGGATCAGCAACCAGATTAAGAAACAGGACGACCAGCACCCAAAAGCCCTAACATCATCTCCACTGACTCACTTCCCTCTTGCAGCATCAACCTGGATTACTGATACCATTCCTCCCCCATGCCTGACCCTTCCATTTGCCAGAAGGTCTGCCTGACTTACTCCCCCATTCCATTCCAGTCTCTATGAAGATAGAATCTCTTCTGAGAGCCTCCTCGCAGTCCTAAATCACTCTCTACTACCCTGTCCCTGCTTTAATTTTCTTTACAGCTATCACAACCTATTTTTGTCTGTCTCTCGAACAAGTAAGAATCCAAGAGGATAAGAACATACCATAGCATATTGTAGAAGCTCAGGAAATTGAAGGCATGAATGAATCCAAATTTCAGAAATTTTAAGATAAAGAAAATGCAAATCATAGAATTAAGGAAATACCATCATAGTTCTATTTACTGAATGCCTGCTATATGCCAATCACTGCAATAATCACTCTCATATGTTCTATCTTTCATTATGCACTATAACCCTGCAAAATGTGCTTTCAGATTCAAGTAACAAAACCCAACTGAAAGTAGATTAAACAAAAATAATGTTTAATATCTCTAAAAAATGGTCCATAGATGGGGTGGTCCCAGTTTTGACCAATTTTTTACCTCAGAGATGTTATGGTTTCAGTTTGGTTTCTCTTGTCATTTTATTAGCTCTCTCCTCGTGGTCACAGATGGCTCTAGCCATTCCAAATGTCGTGTCCTTGCTCAGCAATCTCCAGAAGAAAGTAAAAAGAGAGGCCGTGCATATACTTCTTTTCTTATCAAAGAGGAGAGTCATTTCCAGGCTCTCCAGATATCTCATTGGCCAAAATTCTCTTCTACATTGTTCTAGGTTGAATATTTGTGTCCTCCCACCCCACCCCCGATTCCTGTGTAGATGCCCTAACTCCCAAAGTGATAGGATTAGTGCCCTTACAAGAAGAGACAAGAGAGCCCAAGCTCAAACTCTTCCTCTTCATATGTGGACATAGCAAGAAGGCTGCTGTCTGCAAGCCAAGAAGGGAGTCCTTATTGGGAACTGACTTAGCCAGTACCTTATCTTGGACTTTCCAGCCTCCATAACTCTCAGAAATAAATTTCTGTTGTTTAAGCCACCCAATCTATAGTGTTGTTATGGCAGCCTGACCTGACTAATACACACATTTACACATAAACTAGTCACCATCGAAGTGAAGGAGACTATGACGTTTTGGTATATACCAATCATTACTCAGCTCCATCACCTGGGCAGTGTCTACCTGCTACCTGAACAAAATGGGGTTTTGTAAATGCTAAAATGAGAGGAAATGACAATTAGCTATACAATTGAAAATGTCTGCCACAGACGTATTATTAATTCTTATGTTACACATAAGGAAACAAATTAAAGCAATTTATTGAGCAGAATCAGGATTTTAATCTAGGTATGACTGTTTCCTAAGTCATGCACTTTGCACCAGCTGATACTGCTTGTCAAAAATAATTACAACAGAGTCTTTTCTGTAATAACAAAGTTAAGAAAAACTCTGTTTTTATGATTCATCTGAAAAAGTGGCTGAGGAGACTGGGAACAATTTCATAATGGGTGTACTACATCTCTGTCCAGATCTTGGCTTCTTAATACCATTCCCCCCTATTAGAATTCAGGGCTATTTGAAGAAATGGCTCATTATAAAGCTGAAATAGGAGAAATAGAAGATGGCCCTGGAACATCTTGTGATGCTAGACAGTAAGGGAGAGCTCAAAATACAAAAAGGTGGGAACATGTCAAACATAGGAACAGAATCTAACCTGAAAGATCTTCCAGTGCCCAAAGCTGGAACTATTTGATTTGAACCACAAAATTAATAAAATAGTATTGGTTTATAACCCACAGAATAATAAATATGCATGAGTCCATACTGATATAAATGATTAAATGGATAAACAAATGAGGGAAGAGGAAATGAAGCTTTCCTGCCAAAGAATTCCATGTAATATGTATGCATGCCTCTCTCATAGGAAGTGAGGCTTAATCTCTCTCCTCCCCCAGTCCCCACCCTAAAGGAGAGCTAGACTTAGTGACTCACTTGCAAGGAATAGAGTACAGAAAGAGAAAAGTAGAACTTCACAGTGGAGAAACCTGCAAAAGCTACCTTAGCCAACAACGTCATATGGCTATCCTGTACCCCTGATACAATGTGATGAAAAGGGCACTTCACCACTCCATGGTGTTCTTTCCAAAAGCACATCACCCTGGTCTGATCGTGAAATAAATCAACAGATAAAACCAAATTGGAGGACATCTTACAGGATATTTGGCCGGTATCAGAACTGTCAGGATCATAAACAGGGAAAGACTGAAAAACAGTCACAGACCAGAGGAGATATCCCAGTTGTAGTATGGGATGCTACCTGGATGCTGGAACAGAAAAAAGACATTAAGTCTGGAATTTAGCTAACTCTACATTCTATAAATATACCAATGTCAGTATCTTAATTTTGACAAGTGTATAGTAGCTATTTAAGAAGTCAGTGGGGAAAATGGGCAAGGGAACCCTGCACTATCTTTGCAACATTTATGCAAATCTAAAGTCATTCCTAAATCTCAAAAAAAATCTATTTTTAAAATTTTTTAATGTTTATTTTTGAGAGAGACAGTGTGAGCGGGGGGGGGGGGGGGGGGGGGCAGAGAGAGAGGGAGACACAGAATCCGAAGCAGGCTCCAGGCTCTGAGCTGTCAGCACAGAACCCGACGCAGGGCTCGAACCCACAAACCCACAAGATCATGACCTGAGCCAAAGTCGGATGCTTAACCCACTAAGCCACCCAGGCACCCCTTAAAAAAATCTATTTTTAAGTGTGTGCTAGCTAATTGAAACTAAGTATTGCTTTGAGTGTTCATTGTACCATTCACTCTACTTTTGCATATATTTTCAATTAAAAACTTAATGTTAAATTCATGAAATAAAAGATTCTCTGCATTCAAGATATTAGCAATCAGGAATGACAAAGTTTCTTGTGTTAACTACTGAGACAGTAGTAAATAAGGCAAACTTCATGTCTTTAATCCTAAATGAACAACTGCTACTCCTATAACATTCTACGGTTCTTGCTACTCAAGAACTGACAATGTCAGAATTACCTAAGAGTTAGTAGAAATGCAGGGTATAAGACTGAACTGCATACCTGCTGAATTGAAATCTTTATTTTTAACAAGATCCCTGGTGAGCAAAATGAATGTTAAAGTTTAAGAAACACTGTTTATAACCATATGATTGTCTACATTTCTTACAAATAACATCTAAAAACATCTAAAAAGTACATTCCAGGAAAAAAAAAAATCAATGAAGAAATACTCTCATAAAGAGTTTGCATTTGAATAGAGAACTATTTTTATTTATGTACTAATGATATTTAGGATGATAACATTTAATAAAATAGCATGTAACTATTATACCTTTTTTGCTAGACCAAATAAGAGTTTAGGGAAGAATAAAAGTGGTAACTTTTTTATCAATCCCTCAATATGGCCAGTACAAAGTAAAGAAATCAATGGTTAGGCAAGGAACACATTACATTTTAAGAGTGTCTCCTGATGATGTGACACTGAGGAATCTTGGATCGAGTCACTACTCTTCCCTTTCAAAAATTCCCACCAGAGAAACATGCAGAGAAGTATAATCCATTCAGCATTGCTTTTGCTTGTTTTTCATACCGTGCCACCTTTGAAAATACGTGAACTTGGGGAGCATAACTTTGAGTAGAGATGTCTGTGGCATTCCTAGCCAATAATAGAGAGGATGAGGTGAGGAAGAAATAATATATCTGGCCATAAAATCGAAAATTAGCCGTGGTTGTTTGCCCCAGAGAAGCTCAGACTAGAGACTGAGCATCCTGGAATTTCTCTTTGCAGGGGTAGAGATAAGAACATGTCGAAGGTAGAGGAAAGAAAGAAAGATGAAGGATCCACATGTAGAACAGACCCTGCAAAAGCCTTCAAAGAGATGTGAACAGGTGAAAGAGACCTAGAAATTTTGAAGAAAGCCTTATTTTCCATGATTTATCACCAAGGCCTTTGTGGACCCATGTGACCTGAGATGTAGATGAGAAAAGGCAAACAAGACCAAGAAAATCCAAATTGAAGGCAGATTATAAGGAATTAATGCACAAATGGAAGGTGGGGAAGTGAAGGCAATAAATATAGACAATTTCGGATTGGAGTCATAGTACAAAAAAGAATATGTAGCAGATTAAATGTTAGCAGAGACGGGGACAGGTAGGGAAGATCTTAATATATTTGGCTAGTCAACGGGAAGGAAATAAACATGTTTGATTAGCCAGTGATGAGTGAAGATAAAAAAATTAGTGGAAGGAGCGAGGTTCTTGAGAAGATAAATGTAGGAGAATAAGTAGAGAAGGTGAAGATAAATCACACAGACGATGTTTGACTTTGGAAGGGCATCAGGACACCTCTGTCTTGGAGAAGGCCGGGAAGGAAAGGAGAATTGAAGATACAATATCAAATGAAAAGTGGGGTGATCTAAGAGTGAATGCGTTCAGAGGTGTGGGTCTGTGTGATTGGGGCAGTCTCCTGAAGTTCAGAATGGTATTATAGGGCTACTATAAGAGAAACAAAGATAAGGCAACTGTAAAATGTATAGTCTAAATGAGCACACCTTTGAGAGTGAATGGGTCATAACAGTTGGGGTGCCAGTACAGCAGGTGTCATCCAGACTCTCCTGGGCAAATGGAAACATATGGTCACCCTAGAAAGGAGCCTCCACCCCTGAGGAGGGAGCAGCTATTGGAGAGTGAATGGATGTGATGGATCCATTCAGCCTCCATGGCCTCGTCTACCAGTTTTGCCAGTACAGGGTCAGAATCAAAGAGAATAATGAGCTTACAGAGTTAGTGAAAAGGTGATGCAGGAATGTTAGGAAGTCAAGAGAATGAGGGGTCGCAGAGTCATTGACAACATCTTTGGAATGGCTGGCAGTAATCTACTAGCATTGCCTAATGTTGGGAACGTTCTCAATCCACTAGCCTCATGTGGATAGTGAGCAAATGAATTATTAATTTCAAATAATTTAAATTTAAGTGTAAATAGCCCCGTGTGGCTATCATGTGAGAAAGAACTGGTCTAGAGTAAGCCAAGGGATAAATGAAACCAAGAGATTAATAGACTATAAAGAAAGGACAGCAAAAGTCAAAAGGATAGGAGTTTATTGGACAGATTTTAGAGTAACTGCAACTATATTTACTTCTGTGTGATGATGAAGCCCAAAGTGTGACAGTGCTTGATAAGAACCAAAGAAAAGCGTTGGGGGGACTTAGGTGGGAAGTCCAAACATGGGCAGTCGTGTGGGTGATCCTAGGGATGATGGGAGTTAGCTGGGCCAGGAGTAGAGGGTGCATCTCATACTAAAGGCCTTGAGGAAAGTTATGTGCGTACCTGAGAACACGAGATGAAGAGTTCCTGTTTTTGTTCTTCAGATATTAGTTGTGTTCTGAGTTTCCTGGAGGAGGCAGTGTGGATCAAAAGAATGTAGATTCCTCTCTCTAGCCCTGGTCATGGCAGGGAGGCAAAGGGGAAAATTAAAATTTGTTTCCTTTTGACAAAGGAGGATAGTAATGGTGGTGGTTAAACCTTTTTTAAATATCTATAATGTGTTAGGTGGTAAGTTATTAATTAACAAAGAATTTATACTGAATTGAGTGATAAATTATATTAAACAACAAATAAATAATTTTATTTTCCAGATCTGCTTTAACTTTGGAAATGGACTCCATTTAGAGGTAAGGAACCAAGGGGATTATTTCTGTCTTTTGGACTCAG
Source organism: Prionailurus viverrinus (assembly GCF_022837055.1). Lineage (NCBI taxonomy): Eukaryota > Metazoa > Chordata > Mammalia > Carnivora > Felidae > Prionailurus > Prionailurus viverrinus. Next base: position 54,562,339 of record NC_062572.1, read on the forward strand.
AGGCTTAATTTCATGGAAGACAATTTGGCTATGCCGTACCAGATTAAAAATGCACACTCCCTGTGCTCGCTTCGGCAGCACATATATTAAAAATGCACACTCCCTTACACCTAACAATTCCCACTCTATCATGTGCACAGGAACCGTATATCCAGGGATGTTCAATGTAGCATTTTTATGACAATCTAAATGTTCATTAATAGAATGGTAAAACAATTTACGGTACATGAAGAATCTCCATGATGAGGTACTGAATGAAAAATCAAGGGGCAGAGTAAGATGCAGAGTATAATTCCATTTTTATAGGAAGAAGAGCTTTATACATGTGCAACTGTATGGTCATAAGAAAAAATCATAAAAGATATTCATTAAGCAATTAACAGTGAATACTCTGAAGTATGAGAAAAAATAGAATAAAGTTTTAATAGTTTTACATTATGAACTTTAATGTTAATTTATTGTTTTATTACATAATTTAATTTTTTAAGTTACAGAAAAATTTTTCAACGGCAAAAAAAATCAATGACCTAGTGATAACCAGTGTCTGAAAAAAATACTTGTTATGTAGAGCAACAAAATAAATAAAATGATAAACCTAGTATAATAATCCTATCTGATCTTAATATACTAGGTCAGCTGTGTTGAAATTTTCCTTGGATAAAATATTTGTCTATTAAAGCCCAACTGAAAATATATAGAATAAATCTTTTCTACTTAAGGTTCTGAAAACAAAAGATGGGCAATTTAACTCTTTACTTCATGCTTTAAACAATAAATTCATTAACTGACACTTTCACTCTATTTTAGTTAAATTGATACCACAGGTTAGTTACTAAGATTTAGTTTCAAAACATTTAGTAATTCATTTCTAAACTGTAAGCCACCACAGAAAAATTAAACTTCATTTTCAGTAAAAAAAAAAAAAACAAAGAATTTTTAACACAGTATATATTATTTTTTAATTTGCCAATGTGTATGGTCACTAACTTAGCCTATTAAAAGAAAAATCCAACAATCACAGATCTTGAAAAGATATGGTTGGCTTTATTCAGTGATTCATGAACAGGGAAGTTCCAGGCTGGAAAATGGAAAGGATCTTCAAGAATTGTGCAAAATGAAAGGGTTTTATATACCAAAGTGAGCAAGGATAGGAAGTTATACTGGGTATTTGCTGATTGGTTACAGCAGTCAGTTTGGAGCTGGGGCAGATAATGTGCTGATCTGGTAGTTATTGATTGCTTGGCCTATGCCATCCTTTTCTGGGAGAGCCTAGCACAGAAATTTGTTAAGTTCCAATTTGTTGATGTGAGGCTTGGCATAGGTGACTCCATCTTGGACCTTAGTCTGGACACTTTAATGAGACTTTGTGACACTTCACTCTGAGAAATCTTTTCTTACTGATAAAAACAAAACTATACTGTTCTACCAGTCTAGAGCCAATTTCCTGAACGCCTACGGAGTTCACTAGAACTCCATAGTGTATATATCATTATTGTGTATATTTCCTCCTTGAAAATCAAACCTGTTAAAAAATATGAAATTTATACCTTAAGATTTGCAGAACTATCTTTAAAGTTTTAATAAATTACAGAATACCTTACCAATGTCTTAGGATACTTAATAATTTTTGACAATATTTTATTGTTGTAGGCCTTAAACACAAGAAATGAAAATAATCTGCTTCCTAAACACACTCACTTAATGCGGCAAAAGCGTGCCTGGATCACTGCCCCTGTGGCTCTTCGAGAGGGAGAGGATCTATCCAAAAGGAATCCAATTGCCAAGGTACCTTCTACAGAGAAATAGGAAATATATGTATATGATTGAAATACAGTGGGAGAAGACTCTCATTTTAAAATTTAAGGAAAATTATATAATGTATTTACTGAGTCTTAAAGACTCAGAATATGAAAATATTCTGAATGTAGTATATAATTTGGGGCTCTGATTCAACTAAGAGTTAGGGATCTGACACTAGATGAACCTTTATTTAACAGAGAGGGCTACAATACTCAAAAGAGGATATTCGGTGTAGGGGAGGAAAGATACTTTTTCCTGCTACCCACCCCTCCCAGGTTCTCTGACTGGTACCCTATAAATTGGATGGACAAAAGACAGATTAACAGGAAAACAACAAACAAGTTTATTAATGTATGTATTGTTCCTGTAATACATAGAGGTACTCAGAGATGAAGGACTCAAAAGTTTGGTGAGAATTGGGGCTTATAAAGCATCTTAACAAGGCAACGGTAAACTTTTAGAGAAGTGACAAGACAAAAAGAAAAAGTCCTCGAATCTCTAGGGATGGCAAATTGTGGGAAGGCAAGTATGTGGGAAAACAGTGGTGGAAAAGACTGGTTAATACAGTTTGTTATGTGGGTGCCTGGTGCCATCTTTAAGCGGATAAGGGTCTAAAGTTATCTCTGATGATTCACTTTTGTCCTTCCTGATAGAGAAGGAAGGGAACACACCGTTACAAATTTATGTCCTGCTTTTAGGCACACAGAGGAAAGGCAGACCTTTTTTTGAATGTGCTTTTCAGTTGTCATCAGCTCAAGATCATTATCGTACACCAGAATGGAATATTCTGCCACCCTACATATAAAAAGTATATTTTTATATATATTTTCACAATGAAAATAATTGGTATCTAATAGGGAGGGTGACCGTGCATCCTGCTTGAGACAGTCTTGGTTTATGCCCATTGTCCTGGCCTAATAATTAATAACTCTCCTTTCACTCTCAAGTGTCATGTTTTTTTTAAGTTTATTTATTTATTTTGAGAGAGAGCCCGCAAGCAGGGGAGGAGCAGAGATGGGGGGAGGGAAAAAGAGAGAGAGAGAATCCGTATGCAGGGCTCCAACTCACGAACCATGAGATCATGACATGATCTGAAATCAAGTCAGTGGCTTAACAGACTGAGCTACCCAAACGCCCCTCAAAGTGTCCTATTTTTTGATAAATTAGATGGTAATCCCGATACTTTTAATCTTGGATTTACACGTGCAAACCTGAGCCCTTGATTTTTCCCCTAAAGCTGTTTGTTCTCCATCCGTTCTACCCATCTCAGTCAATGGCACTATAATTCTATCCAGTTTTCTAAAATGTAGCAGGTACTATCAGTTCTACCCCCAAAATATATTCCAGATCTACTCACTTCTCTGCATTGCCACCCTCATCATCCGAGTCAGGGTCATCTCTGATTTAGCAAAAGAGCTCCTGACCTTGTCTGCCTACTTCACTCATGCCACCCCCGACCCAGCTACAGTCCATTCTCCAGAAAGCAGCCAGAGTGATCTTTTGAAAAGACAGATCAAGCATGCTCACCCCCTTAGTGAAATCCTTTCAGTGGCTTCCTGCTGCAGTGGAAGGAATATTCTTTACTCTGGTCTACAAGTAGTCTTATACAAGACCTCCTCTCTAACCTCAGCTCCTATCACCCCGCATCTCCCACTCTCCTACATCCCCAAACTGACAAACTCTTTCCGGCCCCTCACTCTTTGCCCTTGTTGTTCCTTCTGCCTGGAATCCCCTCCCTACAGATAACTGCAGTATCTCACAGCATCAAGCCTCTGACCAAGTGTCATCTCCTAAAAGAGTTCCCTTCCCTGCCTCACCCTGTCTCTCTCTATGCCTTTACTCCTATTTCAGCCCGGCTGTGGTGCATTCCACTACATGACACGCCGTGCATTGCTTGCTTGTTGTCTGGCTCCCTTAGCAGAGTGGAAGCTTCCTGAAGGCAAGAGCTTAGTTCTTAGGCTAATAGCTCATGCCCTGTACCCCAACATCCAGTAGGTGCTCAGGAAACATTTGTGTGAATGAATACATGTTCATATCCTGGTGTTGTCTTTATCTTCCCAATATCGTAAACATTGTGCAGGAAGAGCTCCTTCAAAGAAGAGCGGCTCCAGAAGAGAAGACAAAAATTTCCTCTGTCTAGCAGCATGTTTTCACAAAAGCCTTCGAAAATCCAAAATTTTAGTATGTATACAAGCAATTAAGTTTTTTTGTTTGGTTTTCTGAGATGTCTGAGTCATTCACACATTCTTTCAATAGGTTTCCCCAAAATGCATTGATTCTTTGGGGTTCAACAGGCATTAGCTGTTCTTACTGTTTTTAATTATGCAAGTTGTTAAGAGTAAAATTTACATAAAAAGCAAAGGGTCTTGTGGAATTTTCCCAGCTTTCTACATTCTCTATCTAGAGGTAATAGTGTGAACAGTGTAGCATCTTCCAAATCTTAGGAAATGCATGAATATGTGTATATTTACATACTCTTACGTACACACACATATACAAACAAACCAACAATTATGTTTACACACAGTTTTATTTTTAACCTGAGTAGAATGATTAATAATATATCATTAGTACATAAAGATCTAGAATATTCTTTATAAATACTGTATGTGTGTGTATATGCATATAATTGGCAAAAAAAAAGAGAGAAGCACAGAGAAAGAGAAAGACAGAAAGACAGAAGCTCAGTGAAAGGTAATCGTGGTAGTGCCCCAGGTTATCATTCCACTCCAGGAACAGAGCTGGTAGAACTGGAGGTTGGAGTCCCCACCCCCCACCCCCCATCTGCTATTTCCTTGGTTATTCTCAGCAGCAATTTCCCAGCCCCAGTGCATGTTGGGATATCTATGGCAAAGAAATGTACCTATCCTGAGATTTCAGGACAAAGAAGTGACCAGTGAGGTGAGTGGCAATGGCTTCTATGATGTCTGAAGGAGAAAATTAAGGAACCAATAGGGGCCACAGAGACACATTTACTAGTGAAGAATTATAGACACAAATGAAATTGTTTATAGAAAATGAAGATGACAACCAGGAAAGGCATTAGAAATGGGTTAGATGGATGACTTTCCTGAGGCATTCCAAGCAGGGAAGGGACTTCACTTTTTTTTTTTTTTTTAAACCTTGAAAACTTTAATCCTTCTATAAAAGGATACATTTTCAGACTTTCCAGATGATTGAATGCATTTATAAAGGTGATTTTGACTCTGCAATTTTTACCTCATGTGCTAAATTTAAAATCTGTCCTTCCAAGATATACCCTTAGTGATATCTTAACTTCATAACAACCCTAAGGGGTAGACAGTAGTATCTCTCCACTTTACAGACAGGAACACTGAGGTGCAGAGAGATTAAGTAACTCTTAGTATCATGTAACTGGTAAGTAGCTGAGACAGGATTTGAACCCAAGTTCTCTTACATAAGCACATCTTCTCTTGAGTGCTTGTGCTCCACCGCCCCCCTCCCGGCCTCCTATCAAGATTATGAAAACTTCAGAGGGAAATTTTTCATTCAAAATATGTACATATAAGTTATAGAGAGTTTAACTTGAGGCATTCTTCTGTTATTTTTATGTTAGATACATTCTGATATTGCAGAAGAAAGAGGACTAAAAATCACATACAAATATACCGGAAAAGGGATCACAGAGCCACCTTTTGGTGTGTTTGTCTTTAATAAAGACACTGGAGAATTGAACATTACCAGCATTCTTGATCGAGAAGAAACGCCAAGTTTTCTGGTGAGAAGAACAGCTTTACATTTATTAGTTTGTAGTTTTTCTTTGATAAATAATAGTTATGATTTGTTTTGTTTTTATATTGTGGTAATTTAATTACCTTAGCTTATATTTCATCTCTTCTATTATTTATGTCATGACTTCAGCTCGTTGGTTATGCTTTGGACGAAAAAGGAAACAACCTTGAGAAACCATTAGAACTGCGCATTAAAGTTCTTGATGTCAATGACAACGAACCAGTGTTCACGCAGGACGTCTTTGTTGGGTCTGTTGAAGAGTTGAGTGCAGCAGGTCAGAGTTTGTTATTTTTATGATTGAGTACCCCCAGTCACTTTAACCCCACTGTGTAACTGAACACTAAATCCTGTATCTTAATGGAGGCTAAGTACTACCCACAGGACAGATAGTAATAAACCTGCCGCTCTAGGTTTGGAACTGCTTTTTCTGAGATGAGTTCAAAAGGCTTTACATGATGTCTTTTTTTACCATCAGAACAGATACGGCAGATCGATGTGACAGGTTAGGTCTCTGTAGCAACTGTTCGGCCTTGTAGCTAGAAAGCGGCCATAAACAACATGTAAACAGGTGGGTGTGGCTGTGTTCCCATAAAGTTGTATTTACAGAAACAGGTGGCTGGCAGCTCTGGCCCACCGGCAGTTGTTCACTGACTTTTGACTTATATTATTTCTCAGGTTTATTGACAACATTGTCCAGTGCAGCGGTCTCTGGGAAGACTTGCGGGAGACATTTCTCTTTGATCATAATATAAAGAATAGCTACGTTTCTCCTGAATTGTTTGTATTTTAGTAAGCATGTATTTGTATCTGTTCATTCTTCTTTCTTTGTATTGATTATTAGAGCGATTATAAGCAAATCCGCAGCCTTCCTGTAGCAAGTGTTCAGGACTTCACCCTAAGAATTCTCTGTACTGATGCCAACCTCGCCCTCCTCTTACCTTTCCTAATTCTGTACCCCATCCACACTTACTTTCTCATCCAATTAAATTTTTTGATTTTGGTAAACTGTGATTTTGATAAGCACTTGAAATCCTTTTGGGAACAGGCTGAAGGTATGAAGAAAATAACAACATACATATGCGTGCTTACAGTTGAGTTTCATCTTAGACACTTTTTTTTTCTAATGCCAGATACATTTGTGATGAAAATCAGCGCAACAGATGCAGATGAGCCCAATACCCTGAATTCTAAAATTTCCTATAGAATTGTATCTCAAGAGCCTGCTTATCCTCCGGTGTTCTACCTAAATAAAGATACAGGCGAGATTTTTACGACCAGTTTTACCTTGGACAGAGAGGTAAATTAGTATTTTATGTTGCTCATCTTTTAAATTCTTCTTTATCTTTTCAGGTTTTCCTTTCTCTTTATTTCTCTCCTCTTGTAATTTTCATACTTTCTTGTATTCCCTCATTTATAGAATAAGTCCTATAAATACCCTCTTCTAGGAATGTGCAATCCGGTATGGTCGTCATTAGCCATATGTGGCCATTGAGCACTTGAAATGTGATCCATCCAAATTGAGATGTGCTATAAATGTAAAAAAAGTCACCAGATTGGGAAGACTTAGCGTGGAAAAAAATGTAACATACCATCTTGGTAATATTCTGTTGATTGCATGTTGACGTGATATTTTAGATACCATGGGTTAAATAAAATTTATTTAAAATTGGTAGTACCTTTTTTTTTTTAACTTTTTAAAACCTGGCTGTTAGAAAATGTAAAACTACATAAGGACAGCATGTTCTAGGGCCTCTCCAGTCAGGATTCTGTTTGCTAGAGCGTCCTAAAGCCATGTTCTGTAATTTGTGGTTCTGTAATGAAATTCGCCCTCTGTGCTAATACAGATAGAGAAGGAGGAACGAAGACTGACATTGGAGTCCTAATTAGGATAATGGAAATACCTGTAAATAAATGAATTGTTGTAATTCCCAAATTGGAGGGAAACTTCAGTGGGATTCCTGGACAGGCTGTTCACTTTTTTCTTTCTAACCCAAAGGGAAAATTTTAGATGAAAACAGGAAATAGAAGACTTTTTAAATGTTGTATACATGAAGGTTTTAACAGTGTGCATGAGTAAAATGATGATCCTAAGAACACTGTACTGTCATTAAACATAAATCATTGTCCAAGTGCAGTCATTATGTTTTATATGACTTGGGAAAATGATTTCATTCTGTCCAGAGAGGGAGAAGTTGTGTCCAACATTGCTAACAGGATCTCTGTAAAATTAAATTAAATAATATTATTACTCCTACAATTCTACTCTGTACTTTTTCACATAAAATTAGAATGGAAAAGTATTATTTTTAATTATTCTGATTTTTTAATAAACTGCTATCTGTGAAGGATGCCGAGTTTAACCAATGGTAATGGCTGTCACTTATTGGGCATTTACCATGTGCCAGGTGCTATCCTAAGCCTTTTACATAGATTAATCCATTTAATCCAACTAAAAACCCTGTGAGGCAGATCCAGCTATTATCCCCATTTTACACAGAAGGAAACCAAGGGTCAAAAGGATTGTGTATGTCCAACACAGCCAGTAAATGACAAAGCCAGAACTGGAATCCAAGCAACTGGCCCTAGAGCCTCAGTCACATAGAACAGTTCTGTCCTGCATAGAACCCCCATGCATTGGCACTGGTTGCCTCCTGCTTTTTCTTAAACTCTAGCTACACCGAATGGAGCCAACATAAGGGGACCGTGTGGCAGATAAGGGCTCACTTCGGAGTAGCATCTGAGACATCGTTCTCTAGGACAGGTTCTTGTAACAATCATACCTCTCAGAATGTCTGGACAAAGTCAACCACATTTTGTCCTCCCTGGCCAGGTTTTTTGGGGACTAGGTTTTCCTTGCTTAATTTTTAGCTAAAAACAAAGAAGGAACCAATTCCTATAGTCCCACCATTGCTTCCACATAGAGCAAACTACATTTTGAATGACACTGTTTTGTGCACTACATTTTGAATGGCACTGTTTAATGTCACCAATGACATATTTAAGAATTTGACTACCAACAACTTCTCTAGACTTTTCCGGCCTTCTAGAAATGCTCTGACAGCAAATACACAGCATCTTCACATGAATACTAAATCATAAAACTTATTTATGAATAAAATATACTGTGGTTCCTCCTCTTGATGATGAAATGAACTAAGACCAGAAAGACAGATTTGGGAGTGATTCATTTTCATCCCAGACGGATATTTTTCATTGCCTTGCAGGAACACAGCAGCTATACTTTGACAGTAGAAGCAAGAGACGGCAATGGACAAATAACAGATAAACCAGTAAAACAAGCTCAAGTTCAGATTCGTATTTTGGATGTCAATGACAATATACCTGTAGTCAAAAATGCAATGGTAACTATTCTTTTTATAGCAAATGTATCTACATACTGATATTTCAGTCCTAACTAAAAATATATCACTTACATTTGTGCTACATTAAAATAAAATCCCTGTGTTCGCGTTTTGCAGAATGAAGGGGTGGAAGTTAAAGAAAATGAAGCCAATGTAGAAGTTACACGCATAAAGGTGTCTGATGCCGATGAAATAGGCTCTGATAATTGGTTAGCAAATTTTACATTCATATCAGGAAATGAAATGGGTTATTTCCACATAGAAACCGATACTCAAACTAATGAAGGAATCGTGACCCTTATTAAGGTAAGTACTTAGTGTTCAAAATTGGAATGGGAAAAGTTGATGCAGAGGAAGAAACGATTGTATTTTGAGCCCCGAACATTTAAAAGCGCTTTATGTACTCAACTAACACCACAGTTGTTTGAGATTGGAGACCTCCCTATTTTTCCAAGGTCTGTAATTAGTAATTGGTCACACTGCAGTCCAAATTCAAGTAAGGGGACTCGAATCCTAATCTGACAACATGATACCAGCATCATTATTGCTCAGCACACTTCCCATCCTGCTTGCAGCCCATGCCTGACTGTAGCATCTTTAAATCATGACCTCTTGCCACTACTAAGTGTCCCCAATTTACTATGTGTATTTGATCAACTTAACATAAAACCAGACCTCACTAATAATATCTAAAAACAAAAGCTGTAATAACTTCACAAAGCTCTAATTCAGTTGCCCTCATACTTAAATATGCCTAAGAGTTACCTTATAAAGCTACATGCCCAAAATGCAGACTCATGGGCCCCATGATCAAGTCTGATGATGGCAGAGCTCAGGAACTTGCCTTTTTTAACAGAAATCCACTTGTGATTCTAATGTAAGTAGCATGCAGGTCACATTTTGAAACACAGTGATTTAACTTCTTACTGAATTGAATCAATGAAGGAAAAATAGTCTTATTAAGCATCTGGGTATACATTTGAAATTTATTACCCCCACATAATTTTTTAAAGAAAAATTGTAGGATGGATTTTTATCTAATAGAATAAGTAAGGAAGAATATCAATGTATTTTTAAATGGCTTATGATAGAATTGCCTAACCAGATTTTGAAATAAAATACAAAGCTACAGCTTTCAAAATACTATTCCATTAAGTCACACACAGACAAAAATTGATTCCAGAAGTTTCTAAACTTTCACAAAAGTTTACAAAAAATACATGGAATAATGATAAAATAAGTATATAACAGAATAGAGAAAATTAACTTGAATTTTCATGGTAATAATTATGTGCACTATTTATTATATGCACTGAGACTACTGCTTTGTAAAGCAGAGGAAACCAGAATAAAATTACCTCACACTTAATATAATTTTTTAAGAGAGAGTGAGCAAGGGAAGGGCCAAGGGAAAGAGAGGAAGAATCTTAAGCAGGCTCTGTGCACTGCTGCAGAGCCCAATGCAGAGCTCGATCTCACGACCGTGGGATCACAGCCTGAGCTGAAATCAAGTCAGACACTTAACCGATTCTGCCACCCAAGCACCCCAAGATTACCTCATGCTTAAAGGGAAGACACGTCTTATGATTATGGAAGAAGTGGATAATGGCATCAGAGACAAAAATAGATTTGCCTGCTTATATAGAAGTAAGCATACTTCTTAGTCATAGAATAGTCATAGAATGGTCATGAATGATAGAAGTACTAGAAGTATTCTCACCATACCATGGTAGCACTAAAAGAGATACAGTTATTTCTACCAAAGGAGGCATAGCAAAAATAGTAAAATTAGTATTTTCTTTGGTTCTCGAATACGTATTTTTTACTGAAAAAATCATTCATAAATTAGCATACAAAAATGTACAAACACATGAGTAAATAATGTAATGACAAAGGACTATTTTTATGAAAAGTGTTTCTAAAACATCTTTAGATTTCAGCACAAAAGTGTACCCCTGGCACCTCTTAAAACATAAGAGGAAGCTCAAAAAAAAATGTAGTGATGGAAGGATGCTAGCTAGCTACATTCAGTCCATCGTCAATGGCGGGTGGACACAATCAGTACGTGTTAGTAAAATTAGTATCAATGTGACAACAGCAGATTGAGAAAATTATAAATTGCTGTCTCAATTGTAGAAGAGTTGCTTCCAAATTTTAAGAGCAATAATCAGATTCCATTCAAAGGAAGTTAGACAAAGAAGATATACAAACAGCAAACATGCACAGAAAGGATACTCAACATCATTAGTCATTAGGGAAGATGCAAATTAAAACTACCAGAGATACCACCATGCACCTACTAGAATCAAAAAGACTGACAACACCAACCATCAGCAATAATATACAGAATCCGGACTGGTGGAAAAACGAAGTGCTACAGCTAGTTTGGCCGTTAAAGGTTAAACACAGAGTAGTTACTCAGTGACGCAAGAATTAAGTCCAAGGCATCCACCCAGGAAAAACAAAAGCTATATTGTAATACCTTGTATGATGTTAGGTGGGAACTACATTTATCATGGGGAACATTGCATAATGCATAGAATCGTCCATGCTGCACACTTGAGACTAATAAAACATTTGTATGTCCAAAAAGAAAGAAATCTGTCCATACCAAAACTATGCAAATCTTACAAGCAGCTTTTTATTCATAATAAAAGCTGGTAACAATAAAAATGCCCATCAGCTGGCGAGCAGATAAAATGTAGTATATCCATATAATGGAATACCATTGGTTAAGAAAAAGGAATGGGAGTACTCACACATGCTACAACATGGATGAATCTCAAAATCATTATACTTTGTGTATGAAGCCAGACACAGGGGTGCCTGGGTGGCTCACTCGGTTGAGCATCGACTCTTGATTTCAGCTCAGGTCATGATCCCAAGGTCGTGGAGTTGGGTCCCTGCATTGAGCTCCATGCTGAGTGTGGAGCCTGCTTAAGATTCTCTCTCCCTAGGGCACATGGGTGGCTCAGTCAGTTGAGCGTCCGACTTCAGCTCAGGTCATGATCTCACAGTTCGTCAGTTCGAGTCCCACATCAGGTGAGCTCGAGCCCCACTTCTCAATCTCTCTCTCTGTCTCTCTCTCTCTCTCTCTGTCTGCCCCTCGTGGGATTCTCTGTCTCTCTGCCCCTCTCCCCAGCTCATGCTCTCTCTCTTGAAAAAAAAAATTTTAATTTTTAAAAATTAAAAAAAAAGAAACCAGACACAAAATACTACATATTGTATGATTTTATCTATGTGAAATTTCTAGAAAAGCAAACCAATGGATATAGAAAGATCAGTGGTTGCTCAGGGCTAGAGATACAAGTGATGATTGACTACAAACAAGCAAAAAGGAACTTTTTGGGGTGATGGAAGTGTTCTAACACTGGATGGTAGTGACATTTGGAAAACTACACAGGTTTGCTAAAAATCATCATGTTGTACACTTCCAATGGGTGAATTTTATTCTCTGTAAATTATACCTCAGTAAAGCTGTCAAAAGGACAACAGGTACTTTAAACTGTGGAAATACAGATCATATATCATCACATGAGAAAAAGCCACAGCTCTTTTAGCAAATTAACAAATATATTTAAAATCTTTAATGCTATTAAAAATAGCAAAAGTAGAAATAGTAAAATATGTTGACAGTTTTAAAAACAGAGGTATTTGCCCTCATTCATTGTTCACAACGCTGAAATTGTTTTTCATTCTCTGTGGAGTATTATGGCTATTTATAACAACCACCATGAAACAGTTTTTATGGCCCTAGTACCTACCTCATTTTTTTTAACATTGCTGTGGCCTTCCACGGCTTTTGAATACTAATGACATCTGGCTGGAATATTTTTATTTTATTTTATTTTATTTTATTTTATTTTATTTTATTTTATTTTATTTTATTTTATCTTATTTTTAGAGAGAGAGAGAGAGACCGTGTGCGAGCAAGGGAGAGAGGCAGAGGGAGAGAGAAATCTTTTTTTTAATGTTTACTTATTTGAGAGAGAGAGACAGGCAGAGAGAGAATCCCAAGCAGGCTCCACACTGTCAACACAGAGCCTGATTTGGGGGTCGATCCCATGAACCGTGAGATCATCACCTGGGCTGAAATCAAGAGTCTGACACTCAGTGATCTGAACCATCCAGACACCCCGAGAGAGATCATCTTAAGAAGCCTCCATGTTCAGCAGGAAGCCCGACTCAGGGCTCCATCCCACAACTTTGAGATCACGACCTGAGCAGCCACTCAACCAACTCAGTCACCCAGGGGGCCCTGGCTGGAATATTTTATTTATCATCCAGCATACATCAGGCCATCAAAACAAGCCTGTCAAGTCCAAGAACAACTTAAAAAGAAAATAATTTTCACAAGGATTCTACAATCACAAAGAGTATATTTTTTCTACTCATTTTTGTTGAGTCCTTGTCTCAACACCACAGTGGCCCATTTTAAAAAGAGGCCAAAAGTTGTTATCCATCCAGAATCCTACCGAAAGGAAAACAGATTTCTTAATAAATCATTGAAAAATAAAGTGAGCAGTTTTGCAGAACTTGCTGTAACCACAGGTAACACATTTAATGTTACACTGAAGAAATAAGCAAAAATGGCCCATGCATCTAAATGGTCAGGATCACTAGAAATAAAAGTCAACAGGACCTATATAAACTATGACTAGGTATTTCTTTTAGTAATGGGATGTAACTCAACAGAGGAAAAATATTTTGTGTAAAAATGTTCAGAGCAGGGGCGCCTGGGTGGCGCAGTTGGTTAAGCATCCGACTTCAGCCAGGTCACGATCTCGCGGTCTGGGAGTTCGAGCCCCGCGTCAGGCTCTGGGCTGATGGCTCAGAGCCTGGAGCCTGTTTCCGATTCTGTGTCTCCCTCTCTCTCTGCTCCTCCCCCATTCATGCTCTGTCTCTCTCTGTCCCAAAAATAAATAAACGTTGAAAAAAAAAATTTAAAAAAAAATGTTCAGAGCAGTATTAATTATATTAAAAATTATATATAGTCCAAATGCCTAGTAATCAAATGGCTACGTAAATTAGGTATATCTAAATAGCAGAATACTATACAAATGTTTATAAAAAGAAAATGGACAAATTGGAACATAAATATATGTTTTCAGTGAAAAACTGACTTTATCAAATGTGCTTTATAATTTCCACAATTCACAAAGAACAATATTTGGAGGAAGGTTAATCTTTTACGGCATTAATAGCAAACCAAGTAGTAATAGACATTAGGCTAAAAAGGTAGGGGTGGATAGGTTGTTTGTTTAAATAAATTTGAAAACCCTTGGGTTTAGCAAAATTAAATCAGAAGTCTCAGCTCTTTGTCTGCTAATGTGAAGGGAAAGTCTCTATACTGGGGGGACAGCTGGCAGTGCTACAATTAGGCATATGGCCCTTTTCACCAAAACAAACCCATAGGACACATTTTAAGGAGTATTATGTTGAACGTCCATTAACTTTCTTTCAGTAAAAAAATGACTTCAGATTGTTAAATGTGTGTGTGTGTGTGTGTGTGTGTGTGTGTGTGTGTGTTTATTTTAAATAATTTGGACTTTAGGGGCGCCTGGGTGGCTCAGTCAGTTGAGTGTCCAGCTTCCACGCAGGTCATGATCTCATGGTTCATGAGTTCTAGCACCACATCAGGCTCACTGCTGTCAGCGAGAGCCCATTTCAGATCCTCTGTCCCACTCTCTGCCCGCCCCCCTCAAAAATGAATAAATATTTAAAAAAAATTTTTTTAAATAAATAATTTGGACTATAAAAAAATAAATTGGCTGGGGCGCCTGGGTGGCTCAGTCAGTTGAGCATCCAACTTCGGCTTAGGTCAGGATCTTGCAGTTTGTGAGTTCGAGCCCTGCGTCAGGCTCTGTGCTGACAGCTCAGAACCTGGAGCCTGTTTCAGATTCTGTGTCTCCCTCTCTCTGCCCCTTCCCCGCTCATGCTTTGTCTCTCTCTGTCTCTCAAAAATGAATAAACGTTAAAAAAATTTTTTTTAATAAATTGGGGATGCTCCCTAATAATCTTTAACATCTGTGAATTTCCAAAATGACAGAGGTTTTAATTGCTTGGTATCAATATGAGTTAGAATACTGAGTGCTGCTGTATTCCCCATATGTTAAGTTGTTACATCTAACATTAAAACTACGCGTGTGTATGTGTGTGTGTTTTATGTGCGTTCTAGTTGTTTTCTTTTTTAAAAGAATTCCCTTTGGTGTTGCCTTCCCAGGAATTAGACTATGAAGAAACGAAGAGTCTTGATTTCAGCATTATTGTCACTAATAAAGCAGCTTTTCACAAGTCAGTTAAGAATCAATATAAGCCTACATCCATTCCCATCAAAGTAAAGGTGAAAAATGTGAAAGAAGGCATTCATTTTAAAAGTAACACAATCTCCATTCATGTTAGTGAGAGCATGGATAAATCAAGCCTAAGTCCAATAATTGGAAAATTTCAAGCTTTTGATGAAGACACTGGACAAGTAGCCCACGTAAGGTAAGAGATAGTTATGAATATATTTCCTTATTTTAAATTATTTTCAATTCCTGTCCTCAAAAATTGAACACTTCATTCCTTCCCTCCCAGCATTATAATTCCCCAAAGGTCTGGAGATTGAATTTCCCAGAATTGTACCTGCAACTGAGAAGCAGGGAGATATATCCCCCGACCCCAGACCACCTTCCCTCCACCAACTGAGTGTGAGGCGGAGGCTGGCTGGGTCCTTCACCTCAAAATAATTCTGGCTAGAGAAAGCTAAAAAGCAACAAAGAAAGAAAGAAACTTACTGTCTTATTCTGTCTAAATCTTACATCCTGAAAGAGTTTAGAGGTAAGAAAGTAGCAAATAAATTTTCTCCACCAGTTCTTGTTGGGTAACTAAGTCATTCTCCAAAGGTTCACCCCCCAAAAAAGCTATAGAATAGACTACAAAACAACTTTAAAACTTCCTGGGTTTGTAGGCAAGAATTGGTCACCCTTGCATATATGTCTTGGGTATGTTACAGAAATACAGAAGGTTCCAGATAAATGTGATACACAGTAAAGAGTAAAGAGAGGTGGGGGCGCCTGAGTGGATCAGTTAAGCATCCAACTTTGGCTCAAGTAATGGATCTCACATCACAGTTCACAAGTTCTAGCGCCACATCGGGCTCTGTGCTGACAGCTCAGAGCCTGGAGCCAGCTTCGGATTCTGTGTCTCCCTCTCTCTCTGTTCCTCCCCTGCTCGTTCTCCCTCTCTCTCTCTCTCTCTCTCTCTCTCTCTCTCTCAAAACAAACAACAAACAAAAAAAGAACATTTAAAAGAGTAAAGAGAGAGCACTTTTAGGACAGTTTCAAAAAGTTCAAAGCATTTCAGACTAATGCCTGTAACAAGAACATAGATAATGAACCAAAAATTAAACTTGAAAGAGTTGTAGATGTTAGAGATTATGTTTATACAGAAGTGAAAATTAATTTTATGTTTGTGTTATAACAGATATGCCAAATTGGAAGACGTAGACAACTGGATCTCTGTGGATTCTGTTACATCTGAAATTAAACTTGTAAAAATTCCTGATTTTGAATCCAGATATGTCCAAAATGGTACATACACTGCAAAGATTTTGGCAATATCAGAAAGTAAGTTATTAAATATATAAAATAAGTTATTTTTTCTTGGTTATAGGTACTTAGATAATATTTTTTAACATCAGAGACCTTCATTTTGTTCTTGTAGGAAAACCAGATCTCTCTCATGGAGAAACCTTCACATTTCTACTTATTTAGTGGATTAAAAAACATGACTTGATTTGAGTATGAAAACATATCTAGGATAGAAAGTGCTGTAATTTGTTAGTACCTTCTTCTCACCAAATCGGCAAGATAATTCAAACTATATCCATTGTCAACAATATAGGCAGCGTATCCATATTTCTTCTTTATTATTTTTCAGGTTATCCAAGAAAAACTATCACTGGCACCATTGTTATCACAGTGAGAGACATCAATGACAATTGCCCCACTCTGGTTGACCCAGTGCGGAGTATCTGTGAGGACGTGCGGTATGTGAATGTGACCGCAGAGGACCTGGATGGGCACCAGAACAGTGAGCCTTTCAGTTTCTCCATCATCGACAATCCAGCTGGGATGGCAGAAAAATGGCAAATAGTGCACCAAGAAAGTAAGCAAAATCACTAGACTACATATTTAAATATTAAACAGGATAGGGGCGCCTGGGTGGCTCAGTCGGTTAAGCGTCCGACTTCGGCTCAGGTCATGATCTCACGGTTCGTGAGTTCAAGCCCCGCGTCGGGCTCTGTGCTGACAGCTCAGAGCCTGGAGCCTGTTTCAGATTCTGTGTCTCCCTCTCTCTCTCTGACCCTCCCCCGTTCATGCTCTGTCTCTCTCTGTCTCAAAAATAAATAAACTTTAAATAAATAAATAAATAAATAAATAAATAAACAGGATAGAATTCTAAAATCTTTATAATATAGACTGTGCTTTCTTTTTTCATAAATTATATTTCCAATACAATTTTTTTTAATGTTTATTTATTTTTGAGACAGAGACAGAGCATGAACAGGGGAGGGTCAGAGAGAGAGGGAGACACAGAATTCGAAGCAGGCTCCAGGTTCTGAGCTGTCAGTACAGAGCCCAACGTGGGGCTCGAACTCACAGACCATGAGACCATGACCTGAGCCAAAGTCGGAGGCTCAGCCGACTGAGCCACCCAGGCACCTCTCCAATACAATTTTTTAAAAAAGTTTATAAAATGAGGTTCAGAAGCTCAGGTATAGTGTCTTTCATCAGCCTATAGTTAATACTTGATTTGGAGTAATAGAAGAGGGAGAGACGAAAAATAACTTGATGTCTTAAAGATAGCTAGGTATTCCCTAAACTGCTCTTGAAGTACTTGTTTTGTCTCGTAAGCTAAGGAGTACGTCGTCTGTCTAGGCACAGCAATCAGAGTAGATGTCTTCTAAAATCTTAAGCTATGATAACAATTCCATTAAAAGAATATTTATGGATCACTTACATGTATGAGGCACTCTGCTGGCCCGTCATATGCATTATCTCATTCAGTCCTTTAATCTATAACTTATTCCCTGATTACAGCTGAGGAATCTTGGCCTAACTAGAATTAAGCTGGTAAGTGATGGACACAAGATAAAGAAGGGTCTGTCTGACCCTCACCCCATTCCAGATGGCCATGTGCATATATCCATATCTTGGACATACCCCCTTGTTGACATGAGCTTTTGGGTGTTTTTCAGGGTGGTTTTGAATGCCAAAAAATATCTAGAAGACTATTTTGTTTTAAACAATTAGTGGTCATTTTAGAAAAGTTTCAAATATAGTACCCAAGCTTTTCTTACTTTACAGGTGTATTGTTATTTTAAATCTAACAAATTTTTACAATCGTTTTAAGAGGCTTTGAATAATGTTTGGTCCAATTTACAGAGTAAACACCTTCAACATCTCAGACTACATTTATAAATTAAGTATATTTCGTTTTTTTCCTATGTATTTCAGTGATCTGAATTAACAAATAAAATGCATTATCTCACTTCATGTGATCTATATACGCTAAAGTTCCAATACATTTGACTTATAAATACCCTAAACCAGAAATCCTCGTCAGTGTTTCAATACAGAACAAACCAGTGATATTTCAACCTACAGGTACAAAGCGATGACTGTAACATATTCACACATTTTAAATTGGAGTTAACAAAGCTGTTGCATTAATAGGGCTAATTTTCCAAACAACATAAAAACACAGTAACAAACACAAATAATTTTCGTATCATACACAAATATTAAAACTATGTCTTCAAATTGCATAAATATTCTGTACCTAATTCTAAATCTTCTTGGGGTTTATGTATTCACTGGCAAAAGACAGTTATGCCCTCGGTTAACTAAATTTGCCTCCCCTCTAAGGATGAAGTACTTGTTTAGTCAGTCACCATCCTAATTAGTTGATGCTTCTTAAGATCAAGTGCAGCTAGCATGAGTCCAAGGTGGCAGACATCCAGATGATTCCTCTTATGGTAATTAAGTCACAGGCTTCAAACTCGAGAAGTGGTTGGTCTTCTTATTCACAGTATCTAATTCTGTACCCACAAAAGTCTGGGACTCCCACCTATGCTGAATGCTTGATTGGAGCTGGCCTTTCTTTGACTAAGATGTGTAAATGTGTTTCACATTGAACTTGCTGGGTTTCCAAGTCTTATTTATTTTATTTAAGAAACACATGATGTTTGGGAGATGCCAGTCACCGTCCTAAACACTCAACAAATGTTAACCACCCTAGAAGTTTGGAACAGATGAAGTTTCTTCACAGATGAAGAAACAAGGGCAGAGAGTTTTATTAACATTCTCAAGGTCACAGTTAAGAGCTGGAACTAGGATTTGAACCCAAGTGATCTGCCTCTGGAGTCTTTCTGGATACAAAAATGAATTTTCTATCTAAATATCAAGATGTTTGAATTTGTTGGGTTCTTGAATTTTTTGTAGTCTTAGGAACATGAAATTCTTAAGGATATACATGTTGGAATGTTATAAGAGGAAGTCACTGAGATTTACACTCTATATATCTAGATGGTTTAGAGAGGATTCTATAAACTAAGCTTTCTTCCCCTTGATTACAAAATAAGATGATTGGCAAGCTGTCATGATAATAAACAATACCTATCTATTTTTATTTATTTGGGAAATTTTTAAAGTACAGAAAATTCCAGAGACTGATGTGGCACATCTTTGTACCTACCACTTAGAATGAAAGGAATATTAACAGTTTCTCATATTTGAATAAGACCTCTTTTTTTATAATGATGGATAAAATAGAAGTCCTCTTTGTGACTTTCCTCCCGTCTCAACTTGCCCCCTCAAAGCCAATCACAAATTTAATTATATTCTTCCAGGCCAAGTCTTCATGGATTTTTTTTTTCTTGAGTTCAAGTTCCTTTAAACGATTAGATGCTTTTCTCACTTCTCCAAAGCATTGAGGATGATTTAATAAGTATATTCTAGCTATGCAGATCAGATCCCATGAAATTTAACCTCAAAATGAAGAGAGGCTATTTCTTATTTCCAAAAATAAATAATTAAAACAAAACAAAACCTAAACATTTCATTTTTAGCTTTGTATTCAATCAGGTTTACATGTCTTGCAAGTATATTCTTTTTAAATAAGTGTTATGAAGATGTCAGGACAATTTTTGAGCTCTTCTAACTGATCATTATTTTTACTCATGTGAACACTGGTCATTATTTTTATTCATATGAAAGAAAAGTTTGAAAATAATCATCAGTCACATTTTAAAAAATGACAGAAGGTCATTCATACAGCACTTTTTGTGTCGTGTTCTTGAGAAAAATGAATCCAGTCGTAAGGAAATAATCGAATAAATTCAAACTGAGGAACATCCTTTCAAATAAGTCATCTTCAAAAATGTCTGGGTCTTGAAGGCCAAAAAAATAAAAAAAACAGTGGAACTGATCTAGATTATTCATAGAGATTAGCATGATAACTAAAAGCAGTTCATAATTCTTGACTGAATCTAGGATCAAGGGGGAAAAAAAACAGAAAGAAAGAGAACTATAAAGGGCATTATTACAATTGAAATGTTTGACTGTGGGTTATATCAATACCAAATTCTTTGAGAGCACTAATGTCACTTGGTCTTAGAAGGTATATGCTGATGTGTATCATAATATCTGCAACCTACTTTCAAGTAGCTCAGAAGAATGTGTATGGACAAACTATTGTTATAGAATGTAAACAAGTCATGAAGAATATATAGATATTTATTGTAATATTCTTAGAATTGTTCTGTAGATTTGAAATTTTTCAAAATTTTGGATATATAGTGATACAGTGTCAGGAATAAGAAGTAAGGAGCTACATGAAACGAGATTAGCCCATTGCTGAAAATTATGAAAGCTGGGGATGGGTACCATGAGGGTTAACTACCCTCTTCTATTATTGTCTGTTTGATAATTGCCTTAATAAGGTTTTTTTAAGAAATGGTAAAATAAAGGTCATTTAATGGAAATGTCATTTAACTTTTAACTTGTTTGTTACTGTATTCCCAGTACATGGAACAGTTCCTAGCATTTGGTAGACATTACACACAATTGTTAAAAGTAATAAAAGGAAGATGTATTCACATCTAATCCTTTGTTATTAACCTTCCTCTTGGAAATATCTGGACTAATTTTAACAAATGTAAATTCAATTCAAATTTTAACTAATTCTAACAGTGTGAATTCAATAGAAAAGTTAAGCAATGGGGCACCTGGGTGGCTCAGTTAAATGTCCAGTCTCAGCTCAGGTAATGATCTCATGGTTCGTGAGTTCGAGCCGGCATTGGGCTCCACGCTGATAGTGTGGAGCCTGCTTGGAATTCTCTCTCCCCCTCTCTCTGTCCCTCCCCAACTCACGCTTTCTCTCTCTCAAAACAAATAAACTTAAAATTTTTAAAAATAATTTTTAAAAAAAGACTAAGTAAGAATAAAGCTTATAACTGGAGCTAAATATTATTAGCAGTTAAAGAATGTTTCTGTGATTTAATCTCACCCCTTCCTTGGTAATCACTCATTTTCCTTTCCTTTTGCCTCCTACCCTTGTAGGTACCAGTGTGTTACTGCAACAAAAGGAGCAAAAGATCGGGAGAAGTGAAATTCAGTTCCTGATTTCAGATAGTCAGGGCTTCAGCTGCCCTGAAAAGCAGGTCCTTAAACTGACAGTTTGTAAGTGTCTGGACGGCAGCAATTGTGTGGAAGCTCTGCGTGACTCCTATGTGGGCCTGGGACCCGCAGCAATCGCGCTAATAATTTTTGCTCTTCTGCTGTTGCTACGTAAGTATTTTGAAAGCCACTCTTTAGTTCGTCTAGTAATTTCGATGCACTCCCAGTGTTCTTTTACCGTAGTGGTCATTGATTTCTTTACACGTATTCTTTAACCACACTAGAACACTTTTGAGGGTGATTAGGGGAACAATAAATGATCATTGATAAATTCACCAAAGGTTATTCTAGCCCTCTTCAGATGTGCCTTGCAC
This sequence comes from Prionailurus viverrinus, assembly GCF_022837055.1. Classification (NCBI taxonomy): domain Eukaryota; kingdom Metazoa; phylum Chordata; class Mammalia; order Carnivora; family Felidae; genus Prionailurus; species Prionailurus viverrinus. The sequence continues at coordinate 54,584,293 of NC_062572.1, forward strand.
ATCGTAGGCTCTCAAGCTCTCTTGTGTGAATTTGGATTATGGATACAAAGGTTATTTTACAAATCCGTCTTACTCCCACCAGTTCTTGCTTTGCACATTCAACTTGTCCTTATACCCTCTGCTTTGCTTGCCCCTTCACCTGCGCCAACAGTAGCCAGACCCTCTGAGTACTTCCGTGCTTCCCTGCAATGACAACCAGTCCTGCCTTCCCTGCATGACCTCCAAAGACCTCAGGTTTCCTTTCACGAAACAACAAAGTACTGCAGCCTGGGGTCGTGTGGAATACCACTCCACTTGGCCACTGAACAAGGGCAGAGGACCACCTCCGAGGCAGCCTCAGCGATTTCAGTGATGAGGGAGGAGCTTGTCAAAGCCAGTAGTAGGTGTGCAATTAAATGCACAGCACTCGCCAGTTTACGGTGTGCTTTTATGCCATCGTCTCTGTTTTATGAGTAAAAATACAGACATGGACCGAGAAGTGACTTGTCTCAGCTCACCAGTCTGCAGGTGGGTACTGGAGCTGGGACTACATTTTTTACCCAGAGACCCCTTGCATTGCCTTCTCATTTCAGACACCCTGGGGCCAAGGGGCCAAATGTGGTACTCGGCGCATGGTAGACCCTTGATAAGCATTTGTTAAATTTGTTGAAATGATTGAGTTGCTTGCCACTGGCTAATTTCAATTTTTTTACTCACAGTGGCTATATTTACTGAGCTATCAACTATTTAACACAAAAAGGAATCTAGGAAGTAGTCAGTTCATCTTTGGAAGCTGCCAGATGGAAATGGCAATAAAACCTAATTTGAGATGGACTGCTTACCGGTGTAGTTAATTCTTTATTACATCGATCAAGAAGACAACATTGGCTTTCACTTCCTCCCTGAAGCAGAATAGAATTTAAGAAGGGAGCTCTGAAATTTTACTGAATTCTAAATGAAATGTTATATATATTTTAAGGGTTTTTAATGTAGAGTCGTTTTAGAAAATAATACTCAGGTAATTCAAATGTTAATTTGAACCTCAGTGAGTCATGCCTTCTGCTGAATTCTACTCCAGGATAAAGTGGTGAAGTATTATAGAAGTTCCAGTGTTCTAGAATATTTGAACATATTAAAATTTTCCTACCCTGGGAGCTTTTGATCTTTTTAACAAATATATTTTGGGGGGATAGTGAATTTTCTCATATTAAAAAAATCGGTTTAAAAGAACAACAAGAGATTTAAATCTTTAAATTAGTTTTGATGATTCATATGCTATCAAATCCAGACTTGGTATGCCACCCAGCAACAATACACAGGCTGCTTGTGAGGAATGAGGACTCTGAATTTACAATACTTCCTCATCCTGCTTGTTAGGCTTTGGTACAAGCTTGTCTTGGGGACTTTGGATCAGCGTGAAGAAAAGAAAAATGCAAAAATAAGGCTGTGCATAAGTGAAGACTGAACTCTAAGAAGCGATATGCAAATTCCAAAATTTGAAGATACGTTTAGAAATATGTGGGGACTAACCTGGTCCTGACTGCATTTTGTTTCTGTCCAGTTGTACCGCTTTTACTGCTGATGTGCCATTGTGGAGAGGGTGCCAAAGGCTTCACCCCCATTCCGGGCACTATAGAGATGCTGCATCCTTGGAATAACGAAGGGGCGCCACCTGAAGACAAGGTCAGATCATCAGATGTCAATGGAACATGTCTTCTTTTCTGATTTTAAAGGGCCCTTGGGAAGTGTTTCTAACATTTTAAGTCATGAGAGAATAAAGTGGCCATTATGGATTTCATTCACACGTCTTTGTTAAACAGAGGGTTCAAATGACAACATATTTTGTGCTTGTTGCCAGGGCAGAGTTGAAGTGGTTTTGCTCTACTGTGATAGGTTCTATGTTACCAAAAATCTAGAAACAGGGTCAGGTCGGGTAATGACGCAGGGAATGAAGGATGTGCTTCTGATTTCCATTCCCTTTGATACATAGGGCTGGCAGAGGTAAACCCACCACCCCCGTGACAATTATAAAATGTCGCCAAATCCCCTCTCCTCTTGTCTCTCCCAACTTCACCCCGGGTCTGTCGTCACCATCTGCAATAAGCATCATGCTCAATAGGATATGATTTAGCATCAGGTGCCAGAGAACTCAGAAAAACAGAGGCGTAAATATAAATGTGAGCAGTCTAGGTCCCATGTGGTGATTCCTGTACAACTGGCCCCAGGTGCCTCCTTTCTTGTTGTTCCTCCATGAATGAGTTCCATTCCCATATGGCCTTCATGCTCCATACACTAGCTGCTGTCCCCACATTCCAACAAGCAGATCAGAAAACTGCTCTTGAAAAACATTTCCCAAAAGTTGCATACCCCATTTCTGCTTGAAATCATATTAACCTGAACTTGTCAGGTCACTATTCCTAATAGCAATGGAGGCTTGGAAATACAGATTTTCCTTGAAGCAGCCATGTATATCTCCAGCTAGAAAATAAATAAATAAATAAATAAATAAATAAATAAATAAATAAATAAAGGTTTAATAACCATAGAAGAAGACATTACACTCTAGAGGAAAGTTGAAATGCCGTTGATGCCCATAGAGTAAATGAGCTGAGAATATATTTAAATAATTTTTTTTTCTCCTTGGGTTATAATCAGCTAACAAAACAAGAAGGTGGAGTGGAGAGCTTCAGAAGGCTCAAATAGAAGTTACTCAAGCCAAAATATTTTTCCTAATTTGCCTCTGTGGAAATAGCTTATTCCCTTGATAGGCCCACTTGGCTCAGATCCTCCTACCAACTGTACTCCATCCTTCTCAGTTCTCAACTGTATTTGCTGTCACAGGTGGTGCCATTGCTTCTGACAGCAGATCATGGAGAGAGCGTAGCAGCAGGCAGTGGAGTGGGAGGAGGTATGACAACCAAAGAAACCATCGTGAAAGGAGGCAGCTCTGCTTCCTTCGTCAAAGGGCAACATGAGATGTGTGAGGTGGATGGAAGGTGGGAAGAACACAGAAACTTCATTTCTGCTGCAGTTGCCCAAGTGACAGGGACAACAGGAGCCAACATAGGTGCTGAAACTTTAAGGAGCACAAGAGTCATGGGGTCTTCCAGAGACATGGCCGGAGCTCGAACAGCTGCTGTTGCAGTGAGCGAGGAATTCTTAGGAAGTTATTTCGCTGAGGTAAAGGTTGGTTTTTATATATGCCAGGTGGGGGAGGGGACATTTAGAGGTGAATGTGGTATTATTAGGGTAATCATTGCCTTGGATCTAAATAGGACTTTGTCATCGTTTAAGAAAATGTTTCTAGGCAGTGAGGAAAGAGTGATGTGACCCATTACACGAGTTAGCTCAGTTACTCAGTGATAACAAACGACCCCGTAATCTGACTTCTTGCAGAGGCTTATTTCTCACATTCGTGGCTTTGCCAGTTGACACAGCTCTGCTCTTCTCCATGTTGTCTTCATTCCAAGCCGCATGCCGAGAGAGCAGATTGTACCAGGGTACTGGGCAGCTCCATCCTTGGGAAACAGGCAAGAGTCACACAGAACCAGGCAATGATGGATCCTACAGCGGCTGCCTTTTTGTGCTCACGTTTCATTGGTCATAGCAAATCACATGACCAAGCCAGATGTCAGTGGGTCATAAAGTTCAGTAACTCTGCAGGAGCAGACTTGACAGACTTGACCCCGCCAGGAGCAGAGGGAATCTGTGACCTAAAAACCACAGTCTATTATGTCCATTTAAATTTTGCCTATGTAGCTTCACTATTGAGGCAGTTTACAAAAAAAATTAGGAGGAAAATTGCCAGAAAGATGATGGGATGCAGTCAGAAAGCTCATGCCTGGAATTAGGAATTAGAAGCAGGGCTTGGGGGGCGCCTGGGTGGGTCAGTCGGTTAAGCATCTGACTCTTGATGTCAGCTCAGGTCATGATCTCACAGTTGGTGAGTTCAAGCCCCACATCCAGCTCTGTGCTGACAATGTGGAGCCTGCTTGAGATTCTCTCTCTCCCCCTCTGTCTCTGCCCCCACTCTGCTCACTCTCTTAATCTCTCTCTCAGAATAAATGAATAAACACTTAAAATTCTGAATTTAAAAAAAAGAAGAAAAAGCAGAAGCAAGGCTGGATACCTTTCTTGAGAACAAGGTCCCTGTGCCCCACTCAGGAATGGGCAGAATCAGAGTGTTGAGCATCTGAAGGACACTTGAGACAAGGAAGGAGATGGGCTTCTGTGGAGACCAGTTTATTTATGTCCCCTCTCTGCATGGTTGCAAATTACTGGAGTGTTTTCCCACTTCCTGTCTCCCTCCACCCTCCCTTCTTTCAGATCACCTGCCCACCCCATTAGCTTGACAGGGTGGTGGTGATGTGGTCAGGGTCAAGGAGAACCACTTCTCATCCCCCTTCTGTCTCGCTGCCGAGCTCCGTTCTGGTGCCCTGTTGGTTTCATTTGGATAGTTTCCCCTCTCCACTCTAACCCTGCTCAAGTCAGTCTTCGTTGTGTATGTATGTGAGCAGTTTTTAATTCAGAAATCATTTCAAACTTTCCAGAAAATTTTCACGAACAGTAGAAATTTTGAACTCCTGTATATTCTTAACCCAGATTACCCAATTATTAACCCTTTCCCACATTTGCTATTTGCTTTTCTCTCCCTCCCTTCCTCCCTCCACCCCCCTCACTCTTTCTCTCTCACACACACATGCACATGACACACACACATGCACATTTTCTTACAGAGTACAATGAACAAATTTTGAGACCTAACAGTGACATATTCCATATTTTGATTTTGCCAATGATCATAATAATGCCATTTATAGCCATTGTTTTTCCTGTCCAAGACCCCATCCAGAAGTCCTGCCTTTCTTACCTTTCAGAACATGAATATTTTTTTAAGAATACAGGCCAGTTGTGTTGTAGGATGCCCAATTTGTGTTTCTCTGATGTTTTCTTGTAATTAGACTCAGGCTGCGCTTTTGGGGCAGGAATATAGTCTCATTCTTAAGTGAAGTTGTGTCACTAATTTGTGCCTCTGTTTTTATTTCTATTTTAGAAAGCTGCTTCTTATACTGAGGAAGATGACATTCACATAGCCAAAGATTGCCTTCTGGTTTATTCTCAGGAAGACACTGCATCTCTACACGGCTCCATCGGCTGTTGCAGTTTCATTGAAGGAGAGCTCGATGATCACTTTCTAGATGATTTAGGGCTTAAATTCAGGACACTAGCCGAAGTTTGCTTGGGTCAAAAGATAGACATGGATGTGAAAATTGAGCAGAGGCAAAAACCTGTGGGAGAATCAAGTATGAAGGCAGCTTCACATTCATTCGATGAGAAAACTAGGATTCACGCAGAGAATGCCTACTCCTCGGGCAGTAGCTTTCGAGTTCCCAAACCTTCGCATGAAGCACATGCGGAGAAAGTAACTCAGGAAATAGTCACTGAAAGATCCGTATCTTCTAGGCAGAGTGAGAAGGTAGCTACACTGCTCCCTGATCCGTTGGCTTCTGGCAATGTTGTCGTGACAGAAACTTCCTATGCCACAGGCTCCACGATGCCACCAAGCACCGTGATCCTGGGTCCTGGACAGCCACAGGCCCTCATCGTGACGGAGCGGGTGTATGCTCCAGCCCCTCCCTTGGTAGACCAGCACTATGCTAATGACGGTAGTGTCATGGTTACCGAGAGAATAATACAGCCTAACGGGGGCATCCCTGGTCCTCTGGAAGGCACTCAGCCTCTGCCAGATGCACATTATGTGATGGTGAGGGAGAGAGAGAGCTTCCTCGCCCCCAGCCCAGGCGTGCAGCCCACTCTGGCCGTGCCTGGTGTGGCAGCAGGACAGAACGTGACAGTGACAGAAAGAGTACGAACAGCTGTCCCCACGCTGCAATCCAGTTACCAGATTCCTGCTGAAACCTCTGTGATGGCCAGAAAGACAGAGGTTTCTGGAGCCAGAGGCCCTGGCCCTCTGCCAAATTTCAGTTTAGAGGAGTCTGGTCATTCTAATTCTACTGTAACTACATCTTCCACCAGAGTCTCCAAGCACAGCGTCATGCAGCATTCCTACTCCTCAACCCCTGTCGACCGCAGTCTGACCCAGAGTTTAGCTAGCAGTGACTGACTTCATGTTTCCAACGGACCTCTCTTTTGATGAGCCTCCGGTCATAAGACACATACACACAGGGCTTGACACTTTTCTCAGTCACTAACACACAGCCGACCTCGCTGTCCCAGCCTCCAAGTGTGTCCTTCACAAATGCTCCAGGGCTCACTGGGGGCATAACGATGAGACTGTGTCTTAAGTGCCTTTTAATGAGTTATGTCCAGACAGTTATGGCCAGAAAGCAGGTTAAAGAGAGAGTAAATCTGGCTTTAAGAGTTTGCCACATTGACACAGAGTGTCCACTGCATGAGCTCTCCAGTAGAGCCATCCCTGAAACTGACTGGGAGTCTTTGCACTCACGGTCCACACTGCCGTTCTCTATTCCATGCTTTACTGCACCTGGCAGGTTATCCACACGTTTATCCAAAAATATGAGCACAGCCTGGACAACTGGTTTTGCTTGTTTTCTTTCTAGACTAGGAGCCGGGCCTTTTAATCTGTTAGGCTGACTGAATTATGGAACGTTGGCATGATAAAGAACACACGTAGATTTCTGTGCATGTGTGTGGTAGGACTTTGGAAATAGCATTATCGCTTCCCTTTGCCTCCCCAAAATCATGAAAATAATGAATACTTCAAATTCAGTTGAATGATCCAGGGCAAAATTCATAAATATAAAATCGCTCTACTTTTTATAGTAATAATACACTATTTTTTTAAAACTCAGGATACATTATCTTCTAATCTTGTACAGCTAAATTAACCACGAGACTGGATTCTCCACTGTGATAAGAAGCTGCCCGTTTGATTGCTGTATATCCTTAGTACATAACATGAGTGCCAAATAAATATTTGTGGAATTAAACCAAATTTTGGAAACCATTCTCTTTTATATACAATTATAAGAAAAATACTGGAAAACCCTATGGTATCAGTAATTATGAGTTTGAAATTATGATTTTATTCTATGTCTCAAGGTCACTGACTGGCCAGTCATGACTTACTTCATGAATATTAAATATTCAGTTGAACTATTGAACAAAGCCTGAATTTGTATGTTATCCTTGCCTTTCATTGTGAAAAGTTATTTGGGTATTTTGGCCTTTAAGTAGGTTGTGTTTTTATTGCTCCTTGAAGAAATAGAGCATTTAAGGTTTCAAAGTATATATATGGCCATATATAGTCAGAAATATTTTTGACTTGAATTATGTTATACAAAAGATTGATATGTTTTGCTCCTACTGACTGACTGTGTATGGGTAAAAGACAAATATTTTTAAATATCATAAGTCTGTGGCCAAGATGAAGGTCAGTCTTCCATGATCTAAATTTTTTACTCTCTACTTAGTATTTGCAGCTTTTTTTTCTATTGCAGACTTAGTAGTTATATTTTGCCACATATGCAACAGGAATATCATTACTGCGTGAAATGTAAATATGACCTATGTACCCCAAACAAACCAAAGATGGTCTTAACCATCCTCCCCAGACAGACTTGGAAAACCTAACCTGTCTCCTGTATGCAACATAATCACATTTTCTAAATGGTTTTTTGTACCTGAAACGGTGATTTGTATTAGGTCTTACCTTTGTTCCTTGGGAGATTATATTTGTATGTGTATCATCATAAAATATTTAAATAAAAAGATGACCTTTGAGCAACCCTTTTCCATATTTTTTACTGTTCCATCATATTTTACAAGGACTATAATTGTACATTAGAGGAGAGAGCACCCCGAAAGCAGGCGTGTGTTCGACTTTGGCACTTGAATTAGAGCTGCTTACATTCAGCTCAGCCAGCCTCCTTAGAAGAGCATCATTTCCAGAAGGCCCAGGCAAATTTTAATTTCAGGTATATTTCAGTGTAAACGTGTCCCATAGTGAAAAATGATCTGTTGTTTATCTGAAATTCGACTTTAGTCGGGCACTCTCCTTTCTATTTGCCCAGTCTGGCAACCTTGTTCCTAAGGGACTGGAGTTGGCTCTCTGCCCACAAAGTGACATTTGGGGAACCCACTGGGCTCAGCCAAAGAATGCTTACACATCTAACCCAAAGAGGTGAGACCATTCAATGAATGGTAAAAAGCTGTTTTAGTTACTTGTTACAGTTTACAAGGGAAAAGATCAGAGTTTCTGCATATACTATAATGTCACATTAATAAATATTTCACAACACTGGTGCATCAAGGCACCCTAAAGCATAAAGACCATGTTGTATTTCTGTGACCTCAGGGCTCCCACCCCAAGTGGCACATGGGAGCAATTTTTGGTTGATCTTATGAGTCTCTACAGACCATATTCCCATCACCACCACATCAAAAGGTATTCGGTAAGATGTTGCTTATGAAGTAACACCAAGAAATGAGGGGCTTCAAATAACAATATTAAGATAACTAAATCTTACCTCTTTGGGGCATCTGGGTGGCTCAGTTAAGTGTCCGATTTTGGCTCAAGTCATGATCTCAGGGTTCATGGGTTTGAGCCCCGCGTTGGGCTCTGTGCTTACAGCTCAGAGCCTGGACCCTGCTTTGGATTCTGTGTCTTCCGTTCTGCTCCTCTCCCACTCATGCTCTCTCTTCAAAAATAAATAAACATTAAAAAAATTTTTTTTAATAAAAAAAATAAATAAATCTTACCTCTTTAACATACCAAAATTTCCTGGCTTCACTATTTTAGTGTAATTCAAGTCTTCTATCATTACTGATTTTTTGGTCTACTTTTTCTATTAATTGCTGAGAGAAGGATATTAAAATCTCTGGCTGATTGTGGCTTCACTTATTCCTCATTTAATATTTTCTAGTTTTGCTCCCTGTATTTTTAAACTTGTTTTCCCTGCATTAATAACATAAATACATTTAGCATTGTGTCTCTTCAGAGAATTGACCCTTTTTTATCTTTATGGAATATCACTCTTTGATTATATTCTTTGTCTTAAAATCTGCTTTGCTAACATTAACATTGACACACCGTCTTTCTTATGCATGGTATATCTTCTAACTTTTTACTCTCAACTTTAGAATGTATTTCTTATAAATATAGACATGGGTCTTGCTGTTTTGTCCATTTTAACACTTTGAATGAATGGAAGGTTTTAGTCTACTTGCTTCAATTTTTAATATTGATGAGCTTAAGCCTTCCATCTTGGTATTTGTTTTCTCTTGGTCCTATCTGGTTTTTTCGTTTCTGTGCTCCTTTCCTGCCTTCCTTTGCATGTTGAACATTCAAGGATTCCACCGTAGCCCTTCTACTGATCTTTTAACTAGTTGCTCTTGTGAAAATCCAATTAAAAATATCTCCTGCCAGTAAGGGCACCTGGGTGGCTCAGTCGGTTAAGCATCCGACTTCGGCTCAGGTCACGAGCTCTCAGTTCATGGGTTCGAGCTCCATGTCGGGCTCTGCACTGACAGCTCAAAGCCTGGAGCCTGCTGCTTCAGATTCTGTGTCTCCTTCTCTCTCTGCCCCTCCCCCACTTGTGCTCTCGCTCTCTTGCTCTCTCAAATAAATAGACATTAAATAAAAAATCTGCCAACCAAAACAAATTCTCCACAAGAGTAGAAGAGAGAGAGAACAGCTTTATTACTGAATAAGCATTATGCCAGAATGGGAGGTGCATCACAAGCAACCCACAAAGAAACTGAAATCTCATAGATAGCCAGGCAGTCACAACCCGTTACATGCATGTACACAAGGTAATGAGAACTTGTCTTCAAGCAAGAACTTTCAGCATCATTGGTCACATACAGCTCATCTTAAATTCACCTGGATTGGGGTGGCCATCGTGTTGCTGATTGCCTGCAACCAAACAAATAAGATTTCTAATGTCTCTATGACAGGTAGCTAGTGACAGCCTAGAGCCAGATGCTCTTGGAGAAAGGGAGATAGAGGTGCTATCTTCCTTGATGTTCGCACCTTTGGTGTTCAGAGAGAAGGCTCCCAGGTTTTAGACAAAGACATTGCTGCTTGTAAAGCTGACAAAAAGCTCGTTTCGTTTTTAAAAGATTTATATAGTATCTGGGGCACCTGGGTGGCTCAGTCGGTTGCACGTCTGATCTGACTCTCAATTTTGGCCCAAGTCTTGATCCTAGGGCTGTGGGATCTAGCCCCGCATCAGACTACATGCTGAACGTTCTCTCTCTCCCTCTCTCTCCCTCTGCTCCCCCTCCCTGTCTAAAATAAAATAATTTTTTTTAAAGGTTTCTATAGTATCGGAAAGGTGCAGAGAAAGAATTAGCAATGTAAGTTTTCTAAAGTGAATACTCTGAGAAAGAGGAGAGCGGAGGGAAAGTCTCTGCCTTTTTGCACCAAGAAAAACAGAATCTTTTCTTTCTTAGGTTTGTTTTTACCCTCACACTTTAGGGCTATGCTTCATGTGGCAACTGGCTACCAACTGGACAGCACAAATTTAGCCCATTTCTATCATTGTGGAAAGGTTTTCTTGGCAACATATTTCTAGAAATTGCAATATGTATGTTTAATTATCACAGTCGACCTTCAAATATCCTTCTACTCCACAAGGTACTTAAACCTTGAACTTTCACTGTGGATCTTGCTATGTCGCTAGATCTCTGACCTTCACACCCATACGCTTATGGAGAGGACTTCAATCATTGCTTCCTGTCCCCCACACCTTCCTGCACACTCCTGCCCCCCACTGGCTGCAGTGCATTATTGGCACGAATATTCTGAAGCCTGCATCAAGTCCATTAGTGAATGGAAACGGATATCTCGTTATTCCACAGATTACAGAACTCCACCAACCCATGAGCCGAGTAGAGAAAATGAGATGAGGAAGGTGTGCCTCTATTAAAAATCCAGAAACACCCGTAGCTGGAGATTTTCCATTTGCCTCTTTGTATCTACTCCCTACCCCTTTTCACCTTGTTTTGAGACCCACAAGCTTGTCCTCTCTGGATGCTTCAGCAGGCATCCTTGCCCTCTGGCTACTAGTTGGGCGTAGTTCTTGGGAGGAATTGGCTGGAGATTGGAGAGAAAGAGAAATACAAGGTCAGGGCATGTCTTTTCCTCTCTCCCTCTGCCAGCACCGGTCAGTCATCTCTCTATGGGCAGAAACTCCTCTTCTGAGTTCCAGGACCCACTCCCTCTCCTTGCTCCTTGAGGCAAGGTGGTGGTGATTGCCCCCTCCTCAACGGATGTCAGACTCAGCCAGTGCCCTGGACTATCCCTTGAGGTGTTCCTCACCTGCTTCACTTTGTGTAAATGATCCATTAAACTCTCTTCACTTCCATCTGCTTCCCCCTTGAACACTCAGTGACACAGGAAAAGCCCTGTTGTATTAGTCTGCTTGGGTTACCATAATGAAATCCCGCAGACTGGAGGACTTAAACTACAGACATTTATCTTCTCACAATTCTAGAGGCTAGATATTCAAGATCAAGGTGTCAGCAGTGTCTGTTTCTTCCAAGACCTTGTTCCCTGGCTTGCAGATGACTGTCTTCCCCCTGTGTTTTCACGTGGTCTTCCCTCTGTATGGATCTATGTCCAAATTTCCCCTTCTAATAGACACCAGTCATGTTGAATTGGGACCCATCTTGATGACTTCATTTTAACTTAATTACCTCTGTAAAGACCTCATCTCCAAATATAGTCACACTCTGACGAATCGGTGGTGAGGATTTCAACATACGAATTTTGAGGGAACACGACTCAGCCCGTAAGACCAGGTAAACAAACAGGCTTAACTAGAAAAGCTGTGCTATTTTTTCCCATGAAAGGCATGAATTTCTTCATCCCACTATTTGATTAATTATCAATAAAAATTGCTTGTCACAGCAACAAAGTTGAGTTGAAAGCAGCCTGAATGAGGAGACTGCAGAGTTACCCCTTGAGCCCTCAGAGAAATTTCAAAGGTAATCAAAGCAAAAGCACATTTGCTTGTACTGAGCCATGGACCCAGGGAGGGTTGATAGCAGTTAACATTCCCAGCTTGGTGGCCGAGGTCACGTGCTTTGTATTGCTTTTCGGTTTCCTCAGATATTTTCAGTACGCATAACGCCAACGACTCTTCAATAAGCTGGGGAAGCTTAATGATCCTCTTCCTTGGAACTCATGCTAAGGATTAATTTTTTTTTCCTTACTTGCTTCAGAGGCTTCTATACATAGCACATGTGGCCTTTCCTGGGTTTCTTTTGTATTCTAAATTTAAGTCAGTACAAATTATTCTTTCTCTTTCCTTCTAGTTATAAAAAAAAAAAAGGTTGCTACAAAGAGCTTAAAACAAAATATATTTATTTGCTTCTTCATTATGACTGTTGTGATGGCCATGAAGCAATTCACTTCAAAATTACTTCAGTATGATGTATGTGATAAACGTGTGTACAAATTAATTCTAACTTATTCCCACCAGTGGTAAGTATTTGAAGAATCCTAATCAGAAATGGACACTCCAGGGGTGGCTACCTACCCTTCAAATATTCTTAAAATCCACATTAGAGGGACACCTGGGTTGCTCAGGTGGTTCAGCATCCCGACTTCGGCTCAGGTCACGATCTCACAGTTCACAAGTTTGAGCCCTGCCTTGGGCTTGTTGCTGTCAGCGCAGAGCCCGCTTCGGATCTTCTATCCCTCTCTCTCTCTGCCCCTTCCCAGCTTGCACTGTCTCTCAAAAATAAATAAGTCTTTCTTTAAAAGCCACATTAGAGGGCTTGCTAATTAACATAGGGATGGAGGTGATGATTTTCCTTTGGGGAGATGAGTGGTTTTGCAACTGGCAACTGTTGAGGCAGTGGATACAGCCCCCACTGCACTTCCGGGAATGAGGCATGAGGCTATGACAGGCCCGAGTCTAAGAGCTCCTATGAAGCGCTTCGGGTCTAGAGCCTCATCAGTCCTGTGTCCTTCCACCTCCTGGAGAATCCTGCCATCTGACCAACCAACAATGCTGGCTCATCCTGCCATCTGAACGTACTAATTCCATCTGCCTCAGAATAAACCTCTTTCATCAACTGCTGGTCAGAAGAGACTATGGCAGAGAAAGAAAGTGCCCTGAGTGACAAAATTTGGTTATATGACTGCTTTTGTGCCTGTGCGCTAACAAATACTTATCCATTTTGTGGAATTGGTTTATTTGCTTGTTTTATAATAAACCACTGGTATAGTCCCCTATCTATCCCTAACTAGCAGAAATTAGCAATATTTAAAAATGTCTAAATTGTCATTTGCTTGATGCTCAGATGGCTTAGGAAAATTAGCAGTAGCCTATTTAATTTAATTATTTTTCTTGGAAGATGTACTGCCTCAGTTCAACCCCTTCTTTGTTTCCCTCCAACTTTTCCTTTTAAAGTGCTATTTTACCAAAATATTTTCTTGTATCACATGCACTTTTTTGGAAAAAGGCAAAATGTAGATTAAAGAAGAAAAAACAAATGATTGTCTGTATTTCTCTAATTGCTTCACGTATCTTATCCTTGTTTCATACCCCCCATTCCCCAGAAACTGAGATCACTGAAGGCAGAAACAGACCTTTTTTATCTTTGTCTCCTCATGACACAATTCAAACCAGACAATTATGAATTTTGAAAATCTGACAAAATTTCCAAAATGGATTTCCTAAGCCTGTATGTGATGGATGATGTCAGTGTCCCCCCTGTCCATCCTTCATGTAATTTGCAACCTCTAATGAACTGCATCCCAAACCCAAGTCTGTTCTCATTGCAAAATCTTAATCAATGGACTCTGAGAAGAGTGTGTGTGTGTGTGGGGGGGGGGGGGGTTGGTATGAAGAGAACTGTGAGATTTTAGTGCATAAAACGAATGATTTGCAATGGCTCAAAGATTTTTATGTTTATTCCAGAGTTTCTTTCTATCTGCTGATTGCTTGGACTATCAGAGATTTTCCTCAGTGTCATATTTTTTTTATTATTCTGTCCTTTTACCCAAGGCTGACATTAGGACAGAGCCCACATGAGGATGGAACCCACATATCCCTCTTCTCTTCATCTCCTGCTTTCAGCTTCCTCTAGCTGAAAGTTTGCATTGACAAACCTCTTGAGGTGAACCCTGCTGGAGCTTTGTCGTTCCCAACCCCTCCGAGAACCACTGGTACCATAGCCCCAGTTTCACATGGCACTGTCTCAAGAGAAAAAAAAAAACTGGGTTGAGGAGGAGAAAACAGTTCTTGGGGAAAAACCATAAAAGGCTTAAGGAAGTGCACAAAATATAAACTGCATAAATGCTTCTAAATATACTCCTGCTAGATAAAGCCCAAGTTGACTTGGCTTAGCGGTAAATTATTTGTACATTCCCCTAGTAATAATTCACGTGTTTCTCTACCTGGAGGTCTTCTGGACTACGGAAACAGAATGACAGAAGCACAATTTTCTAAGCCCGTGCACATCCAACAACCATTGCCTCACTAGCTTTTGGAATAAATGAGTGTTATGCGCTCTCTGGCCACAAGATGGCACTATGCATGCAGCAAAAGAAGCCAAGTCAATCTGTCAAAGCTCCCAAGGAAAAGAATTAAGCAATTTAATAAGGTGATAATAAGCAGTGCAAACTCACAAATGCAGATACCTGCATTTGCTAACTGTGCTCCTCCCAGATAAAGTGTGATATGTTTCAGGGTTGCCTGGAGGTCTTTCTGAAGGTCAGTCATGAGCCTTTGGTTCTATCAAAAAGGCTGCACTTTGGAGGAAACGATGTGACCAATGCATTTACAAATAATACACTCACCCTGGTGTGGGCTAGTCTTAAGAATAAATATTGAGATTCAATTAAACAACACCTGTTGAATTCTCACTATATGCTGAGCACTGTTTAGTGGCTTTAAGTTCATCCAAAGATGAGTAAGACCCAGCCCTCGCCCTCCAGGGGCCCACAGACAGGGTAATGGAGGTGGTATTTATAAACACCTTTTTCTGGAAACCAAAATGACCTGTAATAAACAAGCCATCAAAGGTAGACAGAAAATTCCAAGACTGCTTGGAGAGAATGCTCTGAAGATGGAGTGGGAATATCTAAGAGGCCTTCTTAAGAGATGGACTTTTCATGAAAAGTGAAGATAAATAAACAAGGATTAGCTGGATCAGAGGCTCACCTCACACCGGTGAGGGTGGCTAGTGTCTGGAAAATGACAGGTAGTGGGCGCAGCAGAAACTATGGATGGAAGGGCAGGTACAGACCACTGGTTAAGGCCGTAAAACTACATTATGCAACAGGGAGGAAGATGGGCTGCAGAGGGAGATACCAAGGAAGAAGGTGGAGGAAACTGATAATTCCACCCCATGTGAATGTTAAATATTAATCTCTTTTTTTCTCTAACTTTCGTTGACTTTTCTATGTTTTCTCAGTGCCTCTTTCCTTGCTGTAAATTTTATTGTTTTTAAGTTTATTTATTTATTTTGAGAGAAAGAGTGTGAGCCAGGGGAGAGGCAGAGAGAGAGGGAGAGAGAGAGAATCCCAAACTCCGGTGGGGCCCAATCCCACAAACAGTGAGATCATGACCTAAGCTGAAACCAAGAGTTGGACACTCAACTGACTGAGCCACACAGGCGCCCCTAAAATTTAAATGTTATGTCAACAAAGTCACAGAACCAACAGAAAAGTAGGATACGGTGATGGCAAAAAAATTTTACTAAACAAAATTGGATTAGACAAGAGATTTGCATTTGACAAGAGATTTTTTTTCTCTAATTTGTGATCTTATTTGTATAAAAAGTCTTACAATGTTAGGCAATCAAAATAACATTGGCTATTTACTTAACAAATCCCTTAACATTTAAAGATAATAAAAGTATTTGAAATTCAACTATTCCAGAAAACTGTTGGCATATGGTTTTTCCTGATAGTCCGATTTCACTTTGGTCTCCCTTATGAAATTGTAAGCTTTTTTTTTTTTTTCTTTTTCCTTTTTTTTTTTTTTTTTTAGAGGGAGGGGGTCAGAGGAGGAGAAAGAAAGAAAGAAAGAAAGAAAGAAAGAAAGAAAGAAAGAAAGAAAAGAATCTTAAATCTTAAGCAGGGTCCACACTCAGCATGGAGCCCGACATGGGACTCAATCCCATGACCCTGGGATCATGACCTGAGGCAAAAGCAAGAGTTGGAAATTCAACCAACTGAGGCACCCAGGCACCCCCAAAATTGTAAACTTTTTGAGCCAAGAACTTAGTCTGTATTTATTCTTATATCCTCAGTATATATTATCATTATAATGTATAATATAGTATATAAGTGTATATAATATATATTATGGCAGATACTCAATTATTATTGTTTATTGTTGAATTGCCCTTAAATTAAACTGAGTACTATTGAAATTAATGGAATGGCATATTTTGCATTTCTAGACTTTCTCCCCAAAATTCTATTAGGAAACTTTTCACACTCACAGCAAATTTGAAAGATTTTTCATGAATACCCTCATTCCATCACCTAGATTCCACCATTAAACTTTATTCTTTTCTTGCTTTATCACATATCTACCCATTCATTTCTGTATCCATCCATCAATCCATCTTATTTGTCATGAATTTCAAATTAAATAATAGCCATAATTACACTTTGCTCTAAATATGTCATGTGCATATCTTTTTTTAAGTTTATTTATTTATTTTAAGAGAGACAGAGACAGCGTGAGCTGGGGAGGGGCTGAGAGAAAGGGAGAGAGAGAATCCCAAGGAGGCTCTACACTGCCAGCACAGAGCCTGACACGGGGTTCGAACTCACAAACCACTAGATCATGACCTGGGCCGAAACCAAGAGTAGGATGCTTAACCAATTGAGCCACCCAGGCACCCCTGCCACATGCATATCTTTAACTAGAGTTCAAGATTTGTTTACATTTTTTTCCTCTGAGAAAACATTACATACAATGAAATGCACCAATTGTAAGTGTACATTTGCTATGTTTTGACAAGTGCATACAGCTGTGTAACCCAAGCCCCTTTCAAGATAGAGAAATTGCTATCACAGCAGAAAATACTAATGCCTCTTTTTGCTCAGTCCCCACTCCCACCCCTGAGAAGCAACAAATTTTTATCATATTTTTATTATTTTGTTTTGTTTGTTTTGCCTCTTCTAGAACTTCACATAAATGGAGTCCTATAGTGTGTGCCCTTTGGGATAGGCTTCTTTCACTCAGTGTAATGTTTTAGAGATTCACCGGGTTGTATCAGTGATACATTTCTTTTCATTGGCATTAGTGTTCTATAGAATAATTATGTCACAGTTGCTTATCCATTTTCATTTTGATGGATACCTAGGCTGTTTTACAATTCTGTGTTATCAAGAGTAAAGCTAAATGAATATTCAAGTCTTTGTGGCCACATGGTTCCATTCCCCTTGGGTAAAAACTAGGATTGCAACTCCTGCATCAGAGGGTAAATGCTTGGATATTTTCAGGATCTCCTTTTCACCAAATGCCTGGCAGTTCTTGTCATGCTTTATCTCCTCCAGTTTAATAATCT
Source organism: Prionailurus viverrinus (assembly GCF_022837055.1). Taxonomy (NCBI): domain Eukaryota; kingdom Metazoa; phylum Chordata; class Mammalia; order Carnivora; family Felidae; genus Prionailurus; species Prionailurus viverrinus. The sequence goes on from NC_062572.1 coordinate 54,601,798, forward strand.
AAAAGAGAGCACCCCTACTGGTCCATTGAATGCTATATACCACACTCAAAATTCCAGAACGGTAATGGGGTCTTTCCACTCCATGCAATGCACACCTGCTATAGACTGAATGTGTCCAACCTGGATAGTGTCCAACACTATCACTAGTGTTACGAGGTGGGGCCTTTGGGAGGTGATTAGGTCATGAGGGTGAAGCCCTCATAAATGGGATTGGTGCCCTTACAAAAGAGACCCCAGAGAGCTCTTCACCGCTTTCACCATGTGAAGACACAGCGCCTATCAAGCAGGAAGCAGATCCAGACACTGAATCTGCCAGCACCTTGGTCTTGGACTTTCCAGCCTCCAGACTTGTGAGAAATAAATTTCTGTTGTTTTTAAGCCACTCAGTCTGTGGTATTCTGTTATAGCAGTCCAAATATACTAGGACAACACACACCCACCCACCCAATCTATGGTATTCTGTTATAGCAACTCAAATATACTACACCCACACCCCCCCCCCCCCCACACACACACACGACTGACAGTTGATTGGGGAAAGGGATGCTTGACCCAAGAAGAGCCTTCGATAGGCTGCCTAGAAGCCCAAGAAATAGACTGATTCAAAGATCCACCCACAACATAATGATACCTGGCCTAGTTTATTCCTTTCTGAAAATTGAAATGGAGACACTGGAAAGGGGCATTTAGTTAGAGGTGAAGGCAGAAGGAAAAGACACAAACAAAGCATTCTTCAGATTTCTTTGAGAGCTGCTAAATCAGTGGTTAAAGAGATAGATGTCCTCATCTATCTTGCTTTTCCAAAGGAAGGATAAGCTCGTCCATCCAGAAGTTTCCCTTGCAGATGAAGAGAAATAAAATCCCCACATAATCTGGAACATTCTCAGCAAGGGTAGTATAATCCACTATGTTGTTATTAGTGTAGGATTTAGACTTAAAAGTTAGAAAAATGGTCTAGGGACCCATTTATCTAACAGTCAAAGGCAAGGATGAAATAGAAATAAAGATAATGATTGAAAGAAATGTTCTCTCTCTCTTTCTTCAATAATATTTGGCCATAAGTAAAAACCAGAAAGTTAAAATAAGTAGAAAGAACCTAGAGGCAAATTCTCTGGATCTTTTCCCCAATTCTCATATGGCCCTAGGAATGGGGGATGAAGAACATTTGCTACCAGATGCACCCTATGATAATTCTAACAACTCATCAAAAGATAATCAGATTCTGCAGCTCAGCTTCCAAAACTTTTTTTAAGCTTACTTATTTATTTTGAGAGAGAGAAAGTGGGGGAGAGATAGAGAGAGAGAATCCCAAGCAGTGCAGAGCCCCACGTGGGGCTCGAACTCACAAACCGTGAGATCATGACCTGAGCCAAAATCAAAAGTCAGGGGCTTAACTGACGGAGCCACCCAGATGCCCCTCAGCTTCTAAAATTTTACCTCAAGAGATAATCTTATGGGGCGCCTGGGTGGCGCAGTCGGTTAAGCGTCCGACTTCAGCCAGGTCACGATCTTGCGGTCTGTGAGTTCGAGCCCCGCGTCGGGCTCTGGGCTGATGGCTCAGAGCCTGGAGCCTGTTTCCGATTCTGTGTCTCCCTCTCTCTCTGCCCTTCCCCCGTTCATGCTCTGTCTCTCTCTGTCCCAAAAATAAATAAACGTTGAAAAAAAATTTAAAAAAAAAAAAAAAAAGAGATAATCTTACAATTATGACAAGATGTATGTATAAGGATGTTCATCACAGTGCTGTTTATCACGTTAAAATCGTAAACAGCAGGTTACCAGCAGAGTTCACTAAAAATCAGTTCTGTGTAAAAAAAACAAAAGAAAACAAAACAAAAAAAACATAAATAAAAATAAAAATTTTTAAATTTTAAATAAATAAATAAATATCAAAATAAATATCAATTCTATGCAGCGCTCTGTGTGGATGAAGGAGGCATTTTAAAGTTACAAGACAGAGATGCTAAGTTACTTTCAGTAATTGCAAGGCAGCAATAGAACGTGGAACAGATGTTGCCGCCACTCCATCAGCCCTTTCTAACCGCGTGTGTCAGCTACAGAAGGCTTAAGGGCCCGCTTTTCAGACCAGCCACCAAGGGAGAGCTCACAGGTGTTCTGCGCATGTGCACACACCGCAAGGTAAAGCGTTCAGCTGCACTGACCTTCACTCTTCAGTGGTTCTCACTCGGGTCAAAAATTGTCAGTGCAGGCAGCCTTTAAGAGACAGAAATAAATGTGCATTTCACTGTGGAATAATGACACTCTGGAGTCACACAGAGACACTGACATACGATAACCGTGGTTATAATCATAATGGGATGCATTATTGACTGGGTACTTTCTATTGGCAGGCACTAGGCTAACTAAGCATTTCTCATACTATTATCTGGTTTTATCCTCCGCAATCTTAGAGATACATCATATTATTTTCTCCCGTGTAATGGAGGCGTAAGCTATGGGTTAGAGCAGGTATGCAATATGTAGTTGAGCTAGTTCAGGCTTTATCATCACACATGCATGCAGCCTTAGCTAAAGAAATGATAACAGGCAGGAGAAAATCTAGGAGTGAGGGGTGCTTCAGTATGGCAGAAAATCATTTATTGCCTCTTTGAGTTTGTCGGGACAGGGAGGGACTTTTTAAAAACAATTCAAGGGTCAAAGACATAGAAGAAGTTGTTTTTTTTTTTTCCTTTTCCCTCAAATACCCTAAACTATTTTTCATCACTGCAAACAAAAGCGCAGGCCAGAAATTTCCATTCACCTATGATCTAAGATCACTAATCTTCTTTAGCTATCACCTAGCAACGGGTAACAAATGGAGGTTGGCAAAGCGGGGCTGATTAGCATTCTTTTTTAGTCAAAAGATCAGAGTTTTTACAAGGTACAGCCAACTGCCCTCAGGCTTACAGGGGTTTTAAAGGTCAGGCAAAGTTGTTGTTGGTTTGGTTTTTTTTTTTTTTTCCTTCAGTGCAAAACAAGTTTTCTTTGTTTGGCCATAAAACTCATATAGGTCTTTGAAAGAGGCCAGATTCCAGACTGTTAGGGGGGTCCCCAACTCGCTCAGTCTCTAAACCCCCTGCAGGCTTGTTCAGTCAGGTTGTGTTCAGGAGAGGAGAGCTGCCTTGAGTGCTGTGGGATAAGATTTAGCGTAGGGTTAGACCTGACACAATGGCGGAGGGACTTGGAAAGAAAAATCTGGAAGGCGAGTGAGAGAATCACCAGCCCATGATAATGAAGAGCTATGAAATGCTCTGAAGGCTACAAAAATATTGTCAAGGCTAGCTTTCACCAGTGCTGAAAACAGCAATGATTTGCAGTATGTGAGGAAAACAGCATTCACAGTCTCAGAGAGCTGAGTCAGGCTTGGAAGGGCAGCTAGCCTATCCTCCCATTCAGGGGCACCTACTGACCAATGAAGGGAGGGGGCCCACTATCCTTCTTTGTTATCTACTCCCATTCACTGCTTCTGTGTCCGAAGGTCCTTCCTTGAGTCTCCCTGGAATACCTCATGCTACTGTTTCAAGCCATTCTCTTCTTGTACTCTTTGTAACAGAGGCGTCTATCTTTCTTCAGATCTTTCTTAGTCTTTTATTAACTTGACATGCATCATGAATTCATGTGGACCTTTCTGTTCTCCAGGCCCAATTTTTAAATAACTCACTAGAATGACATTTACTGGGCCTGACCCTAGACAAATCCTGGGCACACAAAGATCATTATGACACATTTCTTGCTTGCTTATGGGGCAAAGCAGTTATTTAAAGAAATAATGGCAGCTAGAGTGTGATGTGTGAAGTTCAGGACTTGCCTGTTTTTGAAACTTGGCATTTTGATAATTGTCCATTCAAAACTACCTTAATTTTTCCATCTCAAAGATTTGGCTGTTTTTATCACTAAGTGGCAGCAGATAGGGGGAGCCATAGCAGAATGGATGCTCCAACCACTGGCAAAATGAGATTTAAAAAAGAACAACAAACTTGTATCTTGCACCTTTGTACCTACACGGAGTAGAAACAAAAATACATTTCCTGGATTCAAGGTACCATAAATTATAAGATGCTTTAGTAATGGAACAAAAGGTCAAAAGTATCATCCCTACTCTCTCTCTCTCTCTCTCTATATATATATATATATGGATTCTAGAAATCCAAGGGAAAGTTAAAGTATAGTGCATCTTAAGGAAATACAGTGATGTGTTAACTCTTTTGCTTCTTAGCACTTGACAGTTAATGATGAGTGGTAGATATGCCTGATGATGGATTACCCTGCACCAAGTACCTTCTGTATGCTGAATATTGCACAACCATCCTGCAGAAGGGCTAGCACTATCCCCATTTTAACACCTGAGGAAAGCAAACCTCGAAGAAAGGATAGACCTTCGACCCTAGATATGCAAGATTAAATTCAGGAGGTTGGCCAGCAAATCCATGATTATTTTATTCTCTTGGGCTTCTTTCTGCTTTTCCCCAAACCCTCGGGCTTCCTGGCTGCTCTCCTTGAACACTCTCCCAGGCACACTCAACAAGGCAAGATTCCACTAAGGAAGGTAACTTCCCCTGGACTCCATCTCTGCCCTGTTAGACTCCCACTCCTGCTGAATGCCCTTGAGCCTGGCAGTTTCTGGAACTGCTCCACCTCAGAAACCTCAGTTTCCGTTCCCTGCTTTCACAGGGCACGTCTCCATTCCCACTACATCTACCCTTCAACCTTCTGGAGACTTCTAGAAACCTTTTCCTCCCTGCTTGTGGATTCCCCCTAACCCTGTAGGAGCCTCGAGAATGGTTCTGAGGTAGCACCCTGCTTTCCCCACAGCCTTGGGATGGAATTCAGGAAACCAGGAGTGCCCTGCTAGAGGAATGTGCAGATACTGGGAGGACAGGTGAGCCAGCGGAGACCTGGGGCCAGGAGATGAGGCCAGAGAGTGTGGCCACCTAATCAATGGAGGCAAATATCAGGGCCCTCAGAATTCAGTGGCAGGTTCCAGCACATTGGCCCAAAGGAGTGTGTGCAAGTAGCCACATCTCAAGAGAGAGCAGTGCAGGGCATCCAGGGGCAGCCCAGCCACACCTCAGCAGAGGTTGTCATGCTGAGAGACTGCTGTCCCACCAGGAGTATGGGACATTTCCCCTCAAACCCAGGAACACTGCACGTAGAAAGAAGAGGAGAGAGGGAAATCCCAAACAGTTTAAGTTAGCCCAGAAATGATTGCTTTAAACTATAAGAGACAGGGGGCGCCTGGGTGACTCAGGCAGTTAAGCGTCCAACTCCTGATTTTGGCTCAGGTCATGATCTCACGGTTCATGAGATCGAGCTCTGCAACGGGCTCTGCACTGAGCATGAAACCTGCTTGGGGTTCTCTCTCTCCCTCTCTCTCTGCTCCTCTCCCACTCTCTCTCTCTCTCTCTCGCCCTCTCTCAAAATAAACTTTAAATAAACTTAAAAAAAAAAACTATTAAGAAACAAAACTTCCTTACTTTGGTGACTTTAAATAGTATCCCACCCTGTCTTATCATTGGTAGAAACAGGGCTTTTAAACTTGGCTTAGAGAACGTAACTGAAGACTCACTTTACATTCATTCAGGTAGCGGCACATCTCAGTCAGGTTGTGTTCAGGAGAGGGGAGCAGCCGTGAGTGCTGTAGGATAAGATTTAGCCTAGCGTTAGAACGGACATAATGGTGGGGGGACTTGGAAAGAAAAATCTGGAAGGCAAGTGAGAGAATAAGAGAAAACTCACTGCCCAGGCCTCCTGAAGCACTAGCCGCCTGGACTGGTCAGAAGTGGCTGGGAAACAGGAAAGCCGGGTGCTGTTTAGTCAGTAAGGCAGATGGCAGGAAGGTGGGGAAAGGGAGGTGGGCGGGGGGTGTTGGCCACTGGGGATCCACAGCCATGTGGCTGGTGGTGGACTGTCAGTCAGCTGGGCCGACAGCCAGAGGAAGAGCTGGGCAGTGGAGGAGTGCAGCAAGAGCAGGACAGAACCCCCTGGGCACCGCCCATCCTCTACCACTCTATCAGCCTGCGAAGAGCCTCAGAGAAAAACGGCCACGACTTCCCTCTGCCTGCCAAATCCCATGCCAGCGTCTCTTTTTTGGCCACCTCTAAATCTGAATGATACAGGGATCAGGGGATCCTGGAACACATAGTTCTTCAAGTGACAAAGCTGGATATAGAACAATCCAGCACAGGGGCACCTGGGTGGCTCAGTCAGTTAAGCGTCCAACTTCGGCTCAGGTCATGATCTCCCTGTTCCCAAGTTCGAGCCCCGCATCAGATTCTGTGCTGACAGCAGGGAGCCTGGACCCTGCTTTGGATTCTGTGTCTCCCTCTCTCTGCCCTTCCCCCACCCATGCTCTGTCTCTAGCTCAAAAATAAACATTAAAAAAAAAAATCCAGCACATTGTATGTAAATGTTGATGCTGCTACAGGATTATTATCAGATACGTGCACGCATAGCAATGCCAAGTAAAGTCAGCTGAATTCACAGAAAGCCATGGGAAAAGTTGACATTGGACCTGATACTAAAACTCATTTCATAGCCTGTATATTTGTCATATGGTAGCTGGCATGTGACAGATTTTTTTTTAATGTTTATTTTTGAGAGACAGAGTGTGTGTGTGGCGGCGGGGGGGGGGGGGGGGCAGAGAGCGAGAAAGGCACAGAATCTGAAGAGGCTCCAGGCTCTGAGCTGTCAGCACAGAGCCCGACGCGGGGCTCAAATTCACAAGCTGGGGAGATCATGACCTGAGCCGAAGTTGGACGCTCAACCGACTGAGCCACCCAGGCGCCCCTGGCATGTGACAGATTTTTGATGAGCAATATAATTTATAACTGACACATTCCATTACTGATACCAACATTTCCCCCCAAACCTTCCTTCTTTCTTAGCACAGAGTTCTCGATCATGACCTGCCATCTACAGTTCTGTCACAATTAGCAACAAGATATGGGCAACAGCAGGATAGGAAATACCAGCTTCTTGTTCGTCCCATATTTAGGGTTTTCAAGGATAGTTCTGGTGTGTCCACAATTGTTCTTTCAACCAGGATGAAGAACAATTCAAAAGGTAAGCTGAGATATGAAATAGCAATGAGGTGGAAGTTTGTTATTGCCTGAACAAAACCTTAAAGACCCCAGGGCATTAAAATGTCAAAAATGCCAGACACTGGCTTTAATCCCCTCCCTTGTAGTCAGGACCTGGGTTTGTGACCCCATCCTGGCTCACAGGCTCAGAGGGAAAAGTTGAGGAAAGACTTTTCTCCCTGATAAGCAGAAATGCCCTTTGGCCTCAGGCTGCTGCTGTAGAAAGACACAACGGGGACAGCTGTGGTGGCGACCTTGAGAGCCAGTGGGGAAAGCCAAGAGAATCACCCAGAAGCTGGCCCCGGAGCTATGAACCTGTTGTTGAAGCCACTCTTGCCTAGGTGGTCTGTTAGATGTAGACTTACACTTAAGCTTCGTACAATTTTAACATTCCCAATTTTGCAAGGAATTCACTATTCCTTCACAGCCCCTTATCTGAGCAGGCCAACCCAGCAGCCACACACAAAAACCTGGGTGGCCTGCACTGGACCTCCATGACTTCCTCAGGCCACCTCTCAATTTCCCCATCAGAGCCTGCCCACTCCCAGTTGGCTGCTCTCCTTTGCCGAAGATTTGGGGTGTGCTAGCCACCTAGTCTTTTACATCAACCATCAGCCTTTGGATATATTAACACAACTTTGACCCTGGTTCTCCTTTAGAATATGACTTCCATGTCCCACTCAGGTCAGCCTGCACCCCAGATAACCTCATGCCCCAGGCCTGACCGCCATGCTCTCCAAATCTGCCCTACTCCCTCCTCCTATGGGCAGAAGAAAGGATAAAATGGAGACATACAGGGTTTTGTCCATACTACTGCATGTAGTAAAGCTTCATGGGGATTTTTCTTGATTTATAATATACTCTCACCATGTGATTCTTTAGAGTTGAACATATATACACCATAAAAGGGGGAAATTTGAAAATCAGATTCATTACCAAGAAGAAATCAATGCCTAGAGAAGGAATAATATCAAACTCTTTTGAGTCCTGGACACTCTTCAGTATCAATTCTAGTTATGTATTTGTTTGCATGGAGGTCTTTGGCAGTAATTATTACAGCAATATTTATACCTGTCAGTGGATAATGCATCCAACAAATAATTCTTATCCTACAACATGCTTGAGGCTGTCTTTATCGATACGGAGAATATATTTGAATTTCCACTGCAGGCACAGGTGGGAATTTCACTGCCATCTTTTCCAGAAGTAAACACTAATTCAGTCATTATTTTAAATAATATTTATGAGTTAGGGGTGCCTGGGTGGCTCAGTTGGTTAAGCATCTGACTTCGGCTCAGGTCACGATCTCGTGGTCCGTGAGTTTGACCCCTGCGTAGAGTTCTGTGCTGAGAGCTCTGAGCCTCGAGCCTGCTTCCGATTCTGCGTCTCCCTCTCTCTCTGCCCCTTCTCTGCTCATGCTCTGTCTCTCTCTCTCACAATAAATAAACATTAAAAAATTAAAAAATAATATTTATAAGTTATAATTAAGCATCCAGTTGGCCTTGAGTTATGCATAAGTATACTTCAGCATAAAAAGTAAGCAGGACCTTGGTGCAAGAATTTTGTTAATCATCCTTCTTGTTTGGGGACCTCAGTCTTGCCTTTAGCCTGGCATAAAATATACTTGCACACAAATTATCCTGACAGCCTCACCTAAGCTCCTGAACTTGGCCCTGATGCACAGCGGCAGCCTCCATAGGTAGGTGTGCCAAGGTGTATGCTCCACCTATCTGCCCCAGGGACTAACAGCCAGCTGCTGTGAGTGTTGCTCCTTCACCTGGGACCCTCCCCATCTTCCAGAACCCTCAGAACCACCCACCACCCTATCTCTGATTGGGCCCTTTCGTGTGGTCATTTCCAAGTATTGTAACCCACCCTAGCCTATGAATGTAGACACACACATGAGTGCATTTTTGTACATGGCTTACTAGAATACGTGGGTCACCAAGGCTCTTTCATCAATGACACTAGAAAAAAAATGTCTGCCTCATTTTATTTCTGCCTTCTCTCAATTCCTTCCCTCGTTTACTATATTAGCAACTAAAGAAAGGGGTGTTTTGATTTGATCGCCCAAGAAAATCATTCCCCAAAGACCACAGGAATACATTTTTAGTTTCATTTAAAGTTGACTAAGATTATTGAACAGATTGTAAAACAAAAATAAAATGGGAAGCCTAATGAAACAAATGTCTGAAACACAACACGTTGCCATCGCCAGCCTGGCTGTCCAGGACAGCTCTTCCCAGAAGCCAACCAGATTGAAATAAACAAATGGAAGTAGAGAAGCTGAGATTATTCTTAAAGCTGGGCCCGTCATTCTAGCTGCCAATCAAAAATGATTTCTACCATACAAAAGTCTGCAACAAAAATTCGGAAGCAACCAAGGTCCAAGATGTCCTTCAGTAGGGGAAGGGATAAACAAACTGTAATACATCCAGACAATGGAATGCCATTTAGCCATAAAGGGAAATGAGCTATCAAGTCACAAACCTACATGGAGGAACTTTAAATGCCTATTGCTGTGTGAAAGAAGACAATCAGAAAAGCCTACATACTGTGTCATTCTGACTACATTACGTTCTAGAAAAGACAAAATTATAGAGACAGTAAAAAGATAAAGGTTGGGGGAGAGAGGGATGAATAGGAGGAGCACAGAGCATTTTTAGGGCAGTAAATCCATTCTGTGTGACACTGTGATGGTGGATACATGTCAGTATACATTTGTCAAAATGCACATCTCAAAGAATGAACCCTAATGTAAACTATGGGTTTTAATTAATGATAATGTATCAGTTTGGGCTCATCAATTGTAAGGAATGTACCCATTCATGAATTGTATGGTGGGGCATTTGAAAGGGTAGATGGAAATTCTCTATACTTTCCATTCATTTTTCTATAAACCTGAAACTGCTCTAAAAAATAAAGTTTATTCATTTTTTAAAAAAAAAAACATTAAAAATTTTATTAGATGTTTGTCTGTGGATGATCCTCTCATAGATTTAATTAAGGACCTTTCTTGATCTCAAAGAACACATAAAGACCTTCAGGTAGACTGTCCCATTCAGGTGTTGGAAAACCATCCTTGGGTAGAAGAAGGTGGAGCCTAGAGAATCTATTTCAGTCCCAGCTCTGGTTTCCTCACTGAAGGTTTGTGTGGCCTTGCCTGGTAGAGTGTAGGTTAATTGCCCAAATCTTTCTCCATTTGTCATCTATAAAATGTAGATAAAAAGAGTGACCCAGTCAGTTAAGTGTATGACTCTTGATCTCAGCTCAGGTCTTGATCTCACCGTCTTGAGTTCAAGCCCTACATCAGGCTCCGTGCTCGAGTATCTCACAAAACTATTGTAAGAATTAAATGTGCAATGCCTAGCACAGAGCAATCCCTCACTGATGCCTACTGGGTGCTATTCTATGCAAGCTGCGGTACCTCTCTGGACCTCAGTGTTCTAATTTGTAAAGTAGGAGACTGTATTGGGGAATACTGAGGTGCCTTCCAGGACAGCTATTCTAGGTTTCTATAATTGGGCAGCTAAAGAACAAGGCCTGGCTGAATGAAGGCAACACACTGAAACTAAGTATTATGAGCAACCATTCTTTCAAGTGAAAGAAAAAAAAAAAAAAGGAAGGGATAGACATTTACTGGGAGCTGGTTCTTTGTTAAACCAGTGCTTTCCACATCTTGTTTCCTCCAATCCTTACCCATCCCCTCGATATAGGCACTATTATCACTCTTCTACTGAAGAGGAACTGGAAACTTCTCCACTCACCCAGCAGGTAGTCAAGGCAGGGTTTGAACACAGGGCTGTCTGACCCGAAGCTCATGTTCTTTCCTCCGTGCTACCTTTATCTACTTCTGGGGGACCCCAGCTTGTCTTCCACTTGGCAGGAAGAGACATAGAAATACTGGGAACAACTTCACAATAAGATGAGACTGCTTACCAAGATTTCCTCTGCAAGAACAGAGCATGATGAATCCCGCTAATGAAGAGAAATGCCAAAGGTAAATAGATGCGAATATCCAAAAAAGTTCACAGCCACAATGAGGCTCCAGCCAGACAGCACCGAATAAATGTCTACTCTATCTTTTTGAGGAGTGTTTTCTGAACACCTCTCACCCTCCCATTCCCTGCTGATCCAGCAGCTCTGGCCCTGGAGCTGGGAGAAAGCCTGGAAGAGAAGACCAATTTTCCTAAAATCTAATGGTGAGACAGGCCTCCTTTCATGTATACATCATTTCCCTTGCAGCCACCAGCTTTCACTCACCCAGCTTGGTCCCATACAGACTTGAAATTGCAACTCTTATACATTCAAGCCCAGATTATCCTTCTCAAAGGAAATCAACCATTGTCAAAATCCCCTGATAAATCATTTTTTTTATACTGCTTTCCCAGAATGTTCAAACTCTAAATTGAAAGAACAAGCAAAATAAAGTTGATGGTTTTGAATATCAAATCTCAGCCAAGAACCCAACCAAACATGGTACCAGGGCTCCAAAGACGTCCCCTGTTCCCCAACAGCTCTCAACTACCAAGGCCATTCCTCTCCAGAAAGTCATGGGCCTGTGCGAACATCCCCAAGAATAAGGAGGCCACTTTTGGGCAAGACCTGAAGGCACAGCGCAGTGCCCTCCCATGAGCTCAGCTTAGAGCAGAGGGACTGCCTCAGAGGTTTGGATCTTAATCTGTGATTCGGCTCTAAAAGCTGCACAGGGGAAAGTACCCAGCACAACTGTGGGCAAAACCAGGAAGGAAGCAGCAAGAGAAAGCCAGAGTGGGTTTCAGAGCAACTGTGCCTGAGGTCCTAGCAGTGAATCTAGGGACTTTAGACCCTGGATGGTCCACAGAGCCCCCTCTTCCCAGGATCCCACCTTAATCGGCCTCCCAGCTAAGCCTGGAGTATATTGCATGTGAACCAATATATGCTTTCGTGGGAGAGTGACCCTCCTCATTCTCTGCCAGAGACACAACACAAGCCATAAAACAGAGACAGCAAGCTAGCAGGATGCACAAAATGGGGGCATAAGAGGGAAGAAGTAGGAGGGAACATTGAGAAGGTGAAGATGTGGACTAGAGAGGCAAAGATTCATGGAAATTCCCCTCTCTATGCTCTTTCTTTTCTGGATCTTTGGGTATTTTATTTTACTCCATCCCCCATCAAAAGTCTTTCCTCCACAAAGTCTTATTCAATGCCACAACCCAACATTGGCACCTCTCCTTCTCCCAAGCATGTTGGGCAATTTTAGTCTGAACTACCAGTCAAGCTCTTTATTTATACCTGCTTCTGGGTTCAAGCATATAAACTCGGTTCCTAACACATCCTTCCAGCAAGAGGTATTCATTGCTTGAGGGCAAGGTTATGCTTGAAACCTCCTTTGCCACAAGATCTCCATTGCTCACTGAAATCCCTCCACCCAAATGCTGTCATAGACAAGGCATTAGCAGAAGAAACCACAAGAGCTCTCCCTTCAGAACCACCACCCTCTGTGGGCCTCATAGATGAGGCAAAGGACCTGCCGATCTTTGTCACAAACTACTGAAGGTGACCGAAGTTGCTATTTCATCCAGAAATTGGTTGCCATTTTTCAAACAGACACATGCACATTTTGATTTATAGAATGCAAAGTCATTTCAAGGCAATGCTGCCTTTTTATTAACTTTTTCTCATATATTTTTTTTTCTAAATAAAAGTTCAGGTCCAGGAAATTTTTTTACATTAAAAAAAAGAATTTCTATGTCATATTAGAAAAGATGATAATCACTGAACATGCCACATGCCAAATACTGAAATCTCTCCCCATTCAGTCAGGCAGGCGACATTCTGCTAAATGGAGCCCAGGGTCCAAATTCCCCACGTATAAACTCAACCTGCTGCAGAGTCAGTTTCTTCGAATGGATACTTTCTGAGCCTGCCAAATGTAAGCTTCTGAAATCACAGAACCTCAAAGCCTAGGACAAAGTTTAAATGCCACTGATGCAAATGTCACCCTGACCTATTTGCTGGGAGTAGCAATCTTAAGCAATATGATTTAACAGTTCTATTTTAACTTACAATAAACAACAAGGCCCAGTTCCAATGGCTGTCCCTCCACAATGATGGTTATTCAGAGTCCCATCCTTGCATGGCATGGAGGAGGAGACCATCACGCTTTATCATATTTCCCAGCATTAACAGAAACAGTAGGACCTCTCTCCTTCCTTGATTCACTACCTTTATTTCCCCAAGCCATCTGGAGTGATAGCCATTCAGCATAGTGAGCCCCACTGAAATAAGTGGGCATCACTTGAATGCCCTAATAATTACTTACATTTCCACATGTTTCATTTTCCAAGAGGCAACTGCCAAGTTAACAAATATTCCAATTCTGACAGTACTTCCATATTGTATGACGACAGTGATTACATTTAGGGCAAAAAATGAAATGAGTCTTAAACTGAGTTGTAAAATAGTGATGCCCATCCAAAAACCTGGGACCTGGAAACAGACAGCCTTGGGCTTGCAACTTCCTCTGTAGAGTATCCACAACAAACAAAGCCAAAGATTAAATTGCTTAAACAAAAGATAAGGCAAGCCTGCCAGTCTCCCCAGTCCACCTCTCCTAACTAGACCAACATCATGAATTACTGTGTGTCGATAACTGTGCTGTGCTTCTCATCCATTATTGCATTCAATCCTTCCTACCAGGCAGGTACTATTTACATTGCTCTTTAGCAGGTAAGGGCATTAATCCTCAGGAGCTGTGTAAGAAAACCCAGGTAAAATAGCTAGTGTGAAGCAAGGCCGATTCAAACTGAGAGTCCCTGACTCCAAAGACCATGCATTTTCCACTATGCTACACTAACCTCTCAAGAGAAAAACTTACTTATAAGCGTGGCAGTCCTCACAGCCAGGCGGATGTGGACAGATTTGAGTGTGGCCATTGTCTAAGAAAGCAGAGAGATACCTGGAAGGCTTAAAAAAATGGTTCATCCTTCAAATATTCAAAGTTCCCCTTCACACAAGAGCCCCTACTGAGTTTTCTAATTCTATGCCCTCAGCTGGCATTGCTAACAAAGAGATTTCAAAAATCAAATATGAGCAAGAATGTCCCACTTACTCGTATTTGTAACCGTATTTAAGAATGGGCAGTGAGTCATCAATATGGAACTCCAAGTACAGACGCCATGTGGATAGCCCTTGAGGTCTCCCGGTGGAAGCTAGGTGTGTGAAGGGTTCCAGGGGATGTGCGTGATGCTAGAAGGGGCAGCTTACCTAGGTCAGGAGCTGGCTTCAGCCCCACAGCCCCCACAGGAATGGGGATAAGAGATTGCAAATGCTGGGGGCCAGACACAATGGTGCTCTTGGGAAAACCGCTGATCCAAACTCACAGGCCACAGGACTTCATCACAGGCCAAAGTCTTCATCAGGACTTTGGAGCAAATCTCAGAACTAAACAGTGGGAAGAAGGCCAACTGGGGTTATACATGACTCAAATAAAGTTATGGATATATTTATTTTGGTTTTTTTACACACATATTTGTCCCAACTGAAGAATTACAGTGTTGGCATGAATATGCATTAAAAGACTAGCAACTGAGTTGTGTTCCAAGGGAATTGTATTGACTATACAGGCAGCTAATGACATGGTTTATTTTTCCAGAAGAATCAGCACTCATTTTCAGAGTGACCTTGTAGTTTAAACTCTTTAAATTGAGAACACAATGAATAAGCTCCTCCGCTGAATTCATAAGTAACTAAAACACAGCAGCACTGAGCCACTATCTGGGTAATCCTTTTGCCTTTTGAAATCTGGGCTGACCATTGTTTGTGCATCAGTCTCCCTGAGCTACTAATATCTGCAAATAGTTCTTTCTATACCAGCTTAAGAGATCTGGACTTGGGGTTCCTGTGTGGCTCAGTCGGTTGAGCATCCAACTTTGGCTCACGTCATGATCTCATGGCTTGTGGGTTCGAGCCCCACATCCAGCTCTGTGCTGACAGCTCAGAGCCTGGAGCCAGCTTCAGATTTTTTGTCTCTGTCTCTCTCTGCCCCTCCCCAGATCTCTCTCTCTCTCTCTCTCTCTCTCTCTCTCTCTCTCTCTCAAAAGTAAACATTAAGAAAAAAAAGTAAGAGACCCTCACTCAATAGAACCCATATGTCATAGATTATTTGCTTAACCTCTCTCAACACAGAACTTTGGCAAAGAGGTTCTTATTTACTGCATGGACACCTGACCAAATGGATTTGTTTCTGAATAAGGTTGGAGGTCACTAAAGGGAGCATGCACTTGGTCACCAGCCAGCCTCACCCTTTTAGTGTACTAGCCATCCCTGAAGCTCTGCCCTGTTAACTGACACTATGAGAACTTTGTGTTGTTGTCTTTGGGAGTGTTCAAGAGCCACAAAGTACTATGACTCCAATTTGTGATCACATGACTCAAAAATTTTATCTTATAAAGGAAAAAAAAACCCCTGAAGTCCAGACAGGTTAAGTAATGTGGCCAAGGTTACCCCACTAGAAGGTGGCAGAGCTGTGAAAGAAACAGAGTCCAGAGTCTGGGCTCCAAGGCCCAATCTCCCTCCTGAGCATGAATTGTATCTAAGACAATGGTCTTCAAACTTAAGAGCATATCAGAATCATCTGGAGATCTTGTTAAAACACGGATGGTTGAGTTCTACCTCCAGAGTTTCAGATTACAGTATGTTTGGGGTGACTCTTTAGACAACATTTTTTAATAAGTTTCCAGGGAATGCTCACACTCTTGGTCTGAGACCAAACACTTTAGGAAACACTGATCTAGGATGTGTGGTAAGGAAGAAGTTGCTCCTCTGACCTCAAAGACACAAAAGATTTATCTAGCAACACAGAATAAAGCCATTTGTTCCAGTTTCCAAATCTGTTCTAAGTAAGTGAGGTGAAATTGTCTTGGAGAGTGCAAGTTCTAGAAGAAATCCCAATGTCAAGGGAAAGGCTTCCATCCATCCTGCTGAACCATAGTAATGGACTGGATTTGAGTCCATCATCAAAGATGAGGAAGTGAGTCCTCAGGCCACTACAGAAACCAGATAGAGGTCCATGGAAAGTAACCTGGGCAAAGATGAAGATGGGCCCAGGCAAGCAGGCAGGAAACAAAGGTATCGGTTGGGGGATGCAGCAGGAGTCAGAGCTCAGACTCAGCCTGGCCCGGTCTGGCACATGCAACCAAGAACATAGGTGAATGCAAGTTAAGTTGTTCAGCCAAGAGCAGAAACACTAAAAGTCACTTATAGAAGACAATGCAAGTGTTGATTCACTAAGAGAGAAAACAAAACTTAGCTGCAACTGGAAGTGACTTCACCCCTTGATGGAATCATTCAATGAGCAATACTTGAGCATATCCTGGGTGCCAGGTCCTGTGCCAGGGCCTGAGAAGGTATTGCCTCTGTTCCCCAGGTGCTATTGTTTTGGGAAAGAGAAACTGAGTACAAACAAGTCTGTTGAATGTCATAAATGTTTAAGAGAGGTGTAAAGCACTTCACAGAAGAGAAGTAACTTCCACCTGGGAAAAACCTCTGTTTCAGGCTTCTCTTGCTTTTGTCAGCAAATGAATGTTGGCTGACCCCAGAGTTCCATCCTCAAACTTTTTATTGTTAATGGCTATTGGTGACCTAGAAATCCAACCCACATGCTCATGAGTCTGAAACTCCCTTCCCCAGCATGATTCCCCTCAAGTTCCATCCCAGGCTATTTCCAACCACCATCTAGACATGAATGCCTCGCTCTCAATCCCCTCAACTCAACATGGCCCAAACTAGATTTACTTTCTTTCATATTTCTAACTGTTACAGTGACTAATTTGATCATCCGAATAGCCTCCCAAGCTAAAATACTCCAGTCCTGTTTGGCTCTTCCTTCTCACTCACTTTCCATTCCTGATGGAACCAGAATCTCTTAGTTCTACCTTCATAACTGTCATTCATCTGGCTTTTTCTCTCTGTGACCATGGCCTTCATCAGCACCTTGCTAGGCTCCCAAAGCTCTCTCTTCTCTGAAAACCTCTGCCTCAAGCCTCACCCTCCATACAGGGTTGTTTTTCACACACCAAAAGGCTTCTGGGAGCTTTGTTTGCCCCTTTGTTTCAGGCAATTCACAGCCTGAAGGAGAATGGACAAGGAAGGTTATAAGGGCCATGGCTGGCAGGTCACAGGAACTGTCCAGCGTTCAGCTGGTGTCTGAAGGACAACAGCAATAAATGAAGATTGAGAAGAGCTAAGTCTTGGCTATCTGTGAATGCCAACAAAGGACATTCAACTTTACTTGGCTGGCCATGGGAAGTGAGAAAAAGCTTTTGAAGAGAGATGTGATGTAATCAGAGGTATGCATTAAGAAGATTAGTTTGGCAGGAGCTTATAGAAAAGATTATATGGAAAATAGATGAGCAGTAATGTTGCTACAGAGGCATCTGAGTAGGGTTAACCTTGAACTGTCCTTTTGCCCTCTGTCTTTAGATATGCAAATACTCTCGCCCCATAAATGAGACCTTCAGTTTACTATGTTGTTAGTTTTATTCACTGCCTTATGTCTCTCTATCAGAGAGACACTTTCTAATCTTCTTAAGTTCTAAAATGAAAAGTCATTTTTTCCCCTCCATCTTCCTCAACACCTTGTTCCTCTGGCATCCTTCTGCTTAACATTATGTGTTGAAGAAATTCCCTTCCTTCTAAGCCAATGACACCACACCAGTCTAATAACTATTGTAACATTGTAGGAGGTCAGTTCTCCACGTGAAGCCCAGCTGGCCCTTGCCCTCAGGGGTATTAGGTGAATTTGCCAATTCACATGAGCCAACCAATGTCCAAAGTCAACTGTGGAAGCTCCGAACCACTGTTTCATCTAAATCTCAGCGATGGACCCTCGGTGGCCAAACTCACAATGCTGAAGTGTAAATAAACATTTCAATGTAGTGCTATTCCATAACAAACTCAATGATCACACAGATCAGGAGGACCAACACATCCTCTATCTCCATGGGCAATCTCTGCAGCACTATTTTTTACCCCAGGGAAAGTCCTGCCCATAAAACTACAAATCTCTAATTCAAGCCACCAACATTACAATTTCCTTTTTATTTCCTTCCCCTATTGACCAGCCCCAGGGATGATTGCCATTTTCTTTCTCTAGGTATGCTAGCACACTCCATTAGATTACAGCCAAGCTATGTTGGACTAGGGCTCATTCTGTCTCTTTGCCTGGGTTCTTAACCTCATCATGCATAAAGTTCAACATAGAGGATTACAAAGGAAGTCAATGACATTGAACGATAGTCCTGACCAATGGCCAGGGAGCTTTCACATGGATATCCTAGTGACAATGGGCTCACCGACTTCATGAGGCAGAGTGCTACAGGCTACTGTAATTGAACATCTTCTGAAGGTGAAGCCATGTGTCCCACCACAGTGGGAGATACCAAAATCATATACCTTAATGTTGTGTATAATTTAATTATTAAGAAAATATATTTGCCCATTTAATGGAAATAGCATCATTATAAAGATTTTCAAAAATTATCAAGACAGTTTATGTTCTTGCTTATAAGTAAAACTCAAACTTCCCAAGAAAGCACTGAAGAGCTTGCACAATCTAACTCAGAACTATGTTCCTGACTCATCTCTTTAGGGTCATATAATGCACGATTCATACAGTAGACACATCTCTACTCTTTGTTCTCAGGCCAGACCTGATACTCTTCCATTTCCACACTTTTGCTCCCTCTGGTTTCCACTTCCTCTGTCCTAACAGCTCAGTGCTGAGACCAGCTCCCTTATCCTTCACAAATTCACCTCCAAGGGCCCAATAAAATCAGCAATAGCAACAACAAATATAACCAAACACTTATAACTAGGTCTCAACATGTCATGGTTGAAATTCCCAATCCATGTGTAACAAATGGAATATATAAGATATATTGGGATGGTCCCCTCTGCCCTTGGAGTAGCCAGGTAGGGTTTGGGGAACTGGGTTCACTAGGCTCATCACCTCCAAATGGAAGTGACCCTTCCATTTACCCCAAGTGCTGCTGCTACAGATCTTATCATTCTTACAGGAGTGGAAACTTTGGGAAAGCACAGCATCAGGAACCCTCTTCAGTTCACACTCCATCAAACTTCAGGCTCTGGAATTGCTCTTACCCCTCCTCACCTGCTTGCTCTGTTGTCTCCATTACTAGCCCATTGCCTCATTCCTGGTCTTAACCTCTCTCTCTAGCCCTTTAAAACTGATGCTTCCATCAAATTCTATGCTTGGTTCCTAATCCTTGTTTTCAGATTTTCCTCTATTCCATGTGCCACAGTGTGGATGACACTAACTTCTCTTCTACTCAGTCCAGCTGAGGTGTCCAATGCTTCCTTACTTGCATGGGACAGAAATCATACACACTGCTCCTTTTCTCTGATCTAGATTATATTTATCTTTGAATCTCACTTCTTACACTAGCTTTCCATGAGCCCAAAAGTGACTTCCTCCTTCTCTGAATAATTACCTACTTCATCAACTGTTTCCCATTGAATGACAAATATATTTTCTTAATAATGAAACTACAAGCAACTTTGAGACATATGCTTCTCGATATCTCTAGCTAGCATATGGCACACATTCAGAAGATTCCCAAGAGCTGTTTGTTTTTATTCAGTTGATGAACCTAAAATATCTCTATATTAGTCATATTTCCAAACTTGAAAGATATATAGAAGTGACCAAAATATGGATCCTGGGGCGCCTGGGTGACTCGTCAGTTAAGCATGCAGCTCTTGATTTCAGCTCAGGTCATGATCTCACGGTTCTTGAGAGCCACTATGCTGACAGTGCAGAGCCTGCTTGGGATTCTCTCTCTCTCTCTCTCTCTCTCTCTCTCTCTCTCTCTCTCTCTCAATAAATAAATAAATAAATAAATAAATAAATAAATAAATAAACTTAAAAAAAAAAAGAACAAGACATGGATCCTAGATGATGGT
Source organism: Prionailurus viverrinus (assembly GCF_022837055.1). Classification (NCBI taxonomy): domain Eukaryota; kingdom Metazoa; phylum Chordata; class Mammalia; order Carnivora; family Felidae; genus Prionailurus; species Prionailurus viverrinus. Next base: position 54,621,840 of record NC_062572.1, read on the forward strand.
CCTAAACTGATTCTAAAGGAGATATGGGTAGAGAGATAAAATCAATTGAATAAATCTTTTTTAATTCTAGCTGGTACTATGCACCCAAACCCCAGGCAGTCTCCTGGTGAACTGAGCTAAGCTATCAGGCAATCACAAAGACATGTTTGGAGAGGAAAGTAGTCTGCTCCATACTGCCCTTCCATCAGGCCATAGCCTGGTTCTTGCTTACCTGTCACAGGATATGGCCACATAGGCCCATCCAAGTGGCATGCAAGTCAGGCCTGGTTTGCCACACCAGCTGCATGAGAGCTGCAGAGGAAAACAGAGAAACACAAAGAAAGCCTGCCAGCTAGATAAAAGAACCTCGAATCTCCTCTCCCGTCCATCATAGGTAGGGATGTGTGAACTTTGAGTGGCTCTAGAAGCCAAAACTCTAACTTCATCTAATAACCCCTAATGGATAAAATTCCTAGCAAATGTATGATTGTTGTGACACATATAAACTTGGACCCAGGCATGGGTGTTTTGACTTTGACTCATCTGAGCTACTAACATAAGGTAAATTAAAGTGAGACAGGGTCACTTCTCAAGCTTGATGTGGGGCTGAGGTTGCCGGTTTTGAAGTTATGTAGTCCCCAAATATGGCAGCCTGCAGGGTAAGAACTGTGGAAGATTCTTATGCTGGGGAGTTCCCGATTGTCTTTCCCAACTAGGTTGGGCACTAAAATTCAACCATGAAACTAAAATCACACTTGATAGAAAAATGAAACATGATCTGATTAACATATCCTAGCTAATATTTGCCTCTACCTGCACGATTGTCCACATGGACAATGAAAGAAGGGTGGACAAAGGAAAAAGCTTTTTCAGTGTTTATTCAGCAATCCCTGAGGAAAGGTAGGCCAGATAAGGTGAACACGAGCATTCTGAGCACAAGGAAAGCATACTCTAGGATGAAGTAAGGAAATTTCCTAGGCTCTTCAGCAGTCTGGATAAAATGTTTTCAAAAAATTAGTCACGTTCCTTTGCTGCAATTCCTTGCTTACTCAGCAACCATCTATTAATTAAATTGGTATTATGGTTTTAAAACGAGTCTTTTATGATTTGCTTACCATTAATCAAACCCACAGGGCTTATTCACCTCCAGAGGAGCTAGCAAAACTGAATTCTTTACCCTGCAAAGATCCAGGGCCCCACACCACTCCCAGTCCGTCCCGTGAGAGCCAGTCCAAGTACTTGGCCAGCCAACTGTCCACTCTGGCTAATCAGCTTACTTGCAATAATATTAATAGGCATTTCAGGGTCAACAGCTCACTGGCTAGTAGTTGGCATGCACCCTCAGAAACTAAATGAAGAAAAAGGAGTTAATCTTATTGTAACTTTTAAATCATTAAAAAATAAGTCTGCTTATTATAAGGGAGAGAGCAGAAGAAACTTAAATTAAGAGCAGGCCTGAATTGTCCATTAACCACCTCATATTCTCTGGTAGGAGGAGGAATGTTGTCATCAAATTAGTCTTTTTTTACGTAAATTAAACATCTATACTATAGTCCCATGGTCAGGACGTGAGGAAAAACAGTACATGACTAAGAAAAGACAAATTTATGGCATAAATGTTTCAATAACACACCTTTTGTTTTCTGGCACCTTTTTGTTTTCTGGATCCTTGTTGCTGCTTATATTTGCCCTAGAGCACAGTTTCTACAGCAACCACTTAGGACTCCAGGAATGTGGTGACCTTTGACCCTAATTCACCCCTCTTGGTGGATCCCATGTAACCATCTTTCTAAAAGAGCTTTCACAAACTCAAATAATCATGGGGAAGGCAGGTCCTCTTATCTGAGTGAGCCTGTGTTTATCCATGTGTCCCTCAGTCATCATAGATTGCTACTCAACAGGAAACACTGGACTTTTCTTGTATTTTTCATTGCCACTGGTTCCATACAAGGGTTCCTTTGACCAAGAACGCATTTCCACTCCTTTTCTCTTTTTCCTTCCTACTTGCTCTTCTCTCACCTAAAAGGCACCATAAGCTGCTTCTCCGGGATGCTCCCATTTGAAGAGAAACACTGGCCAAAGAGAGTATGTCAGAGAGGGGAGTTCTGGGTGATGAGGGTTTCAGGAATTGTGTCTGAAGAGGACTCATTCAAAGAAGTGGGAATATCTGTTTGGCAACACAAAACAAAAGACAAACACAAAAACTAAAAACCAAGCTGTCATTCACTATCTAAATGGCTGTTAGAAGACCAGCGATTGCTGACCCAAGTTTCCAGGAAGATGAGTCAAACAGGGCATGGATACGGAAAGAAAAAAGCTCGAGCCTGATAGTGCCACTGGAAGTATTGCTTAGCTTCAGAGCTGGAGGGAGGCCTCGTGAGCTGTGATGTCTGAGAGTGAGAGCTTACTGCCATGTGTCAATAAGGGCCTAGTGTTGCCATCTTTTCTGATTTTTCAAGAAAATCCAGGAATCCAAATTTTTACACAATGTCTCAACTTTTATTTTTTTTAAGTTTATTTATTGTGAGAGAGAGCGAGAGAGAGAGAGAACGAGTGGGGGAGGAGCAGAGAGAGAGGGAGAGAGAATCCAAAGCAGGCTCCACACTGTCAGCACAGAGCCGGATGCAGGGCTCCATCTCACCAACTGTGAGATCACTACCTGAACCAAAATTAAGAGTCTGTCGCTTAACCGACTGAGCCACCCCGGCGCCGCAGCACTGTCTCGACTTTTAATTTTAGAACTATTTCAGAATATTTAAAGAAACATTCCACAGTCATACATACCATGTCTATGAGCTGGTGGCAGCCTGGGATTGCCAGTTCACAATGTCTGCGGGGGACATTTCCAGGTTCCAACAGAGCGTAGTGCTCAGATAGAAGGTTGACTTGGCGGGCGCCTGGGTGGCTCAGTCAGTTGAGCGTCCGACTTCAGCTCAGGTCACGATCTCGTGGTCTGTGAGTTCGAGCCCCGCGTCAGGCTCTGGGCTGATGGCTCAGAGCCTGGAGCCTGCTTCCAATTCTGTGTCTCCCTCTCTCTCTGCCCCTCCCCCGTTCATGCTCTGTCTCTCTCTGTCTCAAAAATAAATGTTAAGAAAAAATTTTAAGAAGGTTGACTTGGGATATGAGAGAATTTTCAAATATTTAAAGTTCATAGTCAGAAAACAGGCTCTCCATCCAAGTTCTGAGCAACGGAAACAAGTCAAGAGAAAAATCAGATGACAATATATGTGAAACGTTAGAGAAAGGGTTTTCTCCTTAGCAGAGATATTAAACTGAATTCTTGTAACTATCCTTGACACCAGGACAGTGGTTTAAGGTTACAAAGAGCTTTTATATTATCTCATATTAAAAGTTATTAGAAAGGCCTTTGAGGTAAGATATTAGGTATTTCTACTTACCAAAGTCATGAGCTGTGTGTCTGAGGTATTAAATAACATAGAGAAGGTCATCCCGGAAACAAGACGGCAGAATTAGGAATTGGATGACTCAGTTTATCTATCTCCAGACTCAAAACTCTTTCCAGCACCACGTCAGAGTCAGACTCCAAGGCTATAGGATTTCATTCCCAGCTATACTCAGAACTGGATTTGCTCATTGTTGCTTTCATGTGGTCAGTCCACTCTCTCCGAGTCTTCTGCACATTTCCATATTCCTGAAATGCCTCCCTGTCCTTCCACTACTCCCTGAAAGCCCTTTATCCTTCATGATTGCTTGTCGACTTCCTTTTAGCCTGACTCTGTCAGCTGTGGGAATTCTTTCCCTGCCCTCGCTCCTCCAAACTAGACTTATCCTTGATGTGTATTTGTCTAGAATTTTTGTCTTATCATCTGCATGTGTCTGTAAGGACAACCTTGTCTTCATGAATCTATGAATAAAGCCACATACATATTATGTGTGCACACATACACCTGAGTTAGCTCTTAATCAATGAATCATCAAATACTAAAAATTTCTAGATGTGTAAGTCACGAGAAGGAAGAGAATCTGCTGTCAGCCCTAACTTCTATTTCTCACAGTCATCGTTACTTCCGTCCAGAAATTTGGATTGTGACTCTGTTTTTTAAGTAATCTCTGCACCCAACATGGGGCTCCAACTCATAACCCCAAGATCAAGAATTGCACACTTCACCAGCTGAGTCAGCCAGGTGCTCCTGGATTTTGATTCTTGAGATTTCATAACCAGCTGGGCAGCTTGGTTCCTGCACGTTAGTGCAGGAGAAGGAGTAAAGTATATCTGGTTCTCTGTATTTCAGCATCTTTGATGCCAGTTTGAAATATATCATTATTTCTTGAGTTGAGATGAACCTTGTCTGGGAAGAACACAAAATTGGTGGAGAAACTGCTGAGTAAGCAAAGGTTCCAGATGACTTAGTTTGGCTAAAACATAGGCCTTTTAAAATATAAGCACTGTCAAGGGTTTCTCCTATTGACCCATGGACGTATATCCAGTGCAATGATGTTTTCGAATGCACTATACTTAACCCTGTGTGGCCAAATGTCATTCTAAGTGAAATAAATCATTACAACTTGCATCCAGCATATAAAACAAAAGACAAAATGTATAGAAAATGAAAAGGCATGCAGAGAAATCGGTCAGGGAGGAAAAAAAATATCTCAAGAATGTTGCTGCATCCTGCCAAGGAGGAAGAATATTTTTGTTTGATTTTGCTTATTTTTGTTTTGGTGACCAAGCTGGTCAAATGACCTGTTAAGAATAAGAATATTTCATAGAGCTAATGTTCCTACGCTCTAATCTCTCTAGGCAAGGTTCATATTTGTATGAGTTACTTATTCTCTCTTTGTTGACTAAGTCAATAATCAGAATCAGCAGGTTTGGAGTCATGTTGGCAGGGATCAGCATCATGGCTTGGGAGAAGTGAGTATAAAAGCCCCAAGCTGTGGGCAGCCAGCACAGACAGAACCTCTCTCGTTCTTGGCAGGATGGCTTCTCATCTGCTCCTCCTTTGCCTTGCTGGACTGGTACTTGTGTCTGAGGCTGGCCCTGCGGTGAGTGTTTGATTCTGTGAAGTCCTTTTAGATGATTCTTGTGTACACCTGATGAAGTAGAAGGGCCCTCTCCCAGCTCTGCCAGTCAGCTTGTGTTACTAGGACAAAGGTACCCAGCATCGACTTTTAAATATCATCGATTCAAACTGCAAAATGAATGAAGTTCTGCAGAGCTCACTGACCTGGAGCTTGGACCCTGGGTGCTCCCCACTATAGCTTTGGTGCACTGGGTTTACGGTGCCTGGCTCCTTGCCTCAATTTCCTCGAATATATGGTAGGAATAACAATATGATATTCATGAAGCTACCAATATTGCGTTGTCAGACGTGCATCCTTTTATAAAGTTTATTTCCCTTCAGCTCATCAAAATGTATCTATTGATTAATCTCTGAAAGGCTGGGTGGACAACATTCTAGTCGAATACTGAATGCTTAAGTCCTCTAGAAGAATTAACTAATACTATAAAATGCATCCTTAAGTAGTCGACATTATTTTACAACCAGTAAGAGGGAATTACTACAACAGCAGCTGACTAAAACGTTCTCAGGAAAAACAAGCTATTTGGTCCTATGGCACATTGCATCTTTTTAGTAACTCCACTCAAATGGCAAGGCTTAACAAAGCAACTGTTCTCAGAGGGCCTATTTTCTCCTTTAAAATTCATTATACGTGTTCCAGGTCGATGGCAGCATGTCCGGAGGCAGAAACCAGTCTTTCTTTGGGAACAATCATGTCTGTGTTATATACTGAGAAGGGGAGCTCATTAACTGTCAACACTTACAATGCTGGAAATGGACTTGGCATGGACTTCTTGCCTTGTTCCAGATTCCTAACACCATAAAGAACAGCTCCTTTCACTCTTAACCAGTTTTGTTGACCTCTTACTGGTCTTCTCTATGCCCAGGGCACTGGTGAATCCAAGTGTCCCCTGATGGTCAAAGTCCTAGACGCTGTCCAAGGAAGTCCTGCTGTCAACGTGGCCGTGAAAGTGTTCAAAAAGGCTGCTGATGAGAGCTGGGAGCCCTTCGCCTCAGGGTAAGCTGCCCAAGAAACCCAGACATGGGACCTCATTCTAGCTCCTCATTCTCCTGCTACTTGTTAGAGATAGCAGCTCATATCATTCGTTGAAGAATCTTCAGGTAGATTGAAAACACAGGCAGAGGTCAAGTGGGCCCTGGGGAGGATGCCCTCCTCTTGCTTTGCTTAGTTAGGTTGGAAGTGTCCAAGAGGGGGAGCAGCATTCAGGGCAAGTAGCAGGGAAAAGGAGCCAGCACCTCATCTACTCCAGTAGTGGTTCACTGCCTTCTTCGGTCACAGGCCACTCTAAGAAGGTAATGAAAACTGCGGTCCTCTGCACCCAGTAAAATCACACGCACACGCACACACAGACACACATGCACACACGCACACACCATATATAGAATTTCAGGAGTGTCACAGATTCCCTGGTGCCCTTGCATAACATTCAAGCTGGGGTCCTTGTCTTGGAATTTTGTTTTTTTAATATTTATTTATTTAAGTAATCTCTATCCCCATCATGGAGCTTGAACCCACGACCCTGAGATCAAGAATCACACGCTCCATTGACTGAGCCAGCCAGGCTCCCGTGTCTTGGAATTTTAGGCAAGATGTACAATTTGTGTTACTTTATTAAGGAAAGGAAAGGAAAGGAATCGAGGGACAGCACTGATGAGGCAGCTCTCTGCATTTTTCCTGGATCAGCCAGAATCCAGCACTTATGTCTAACAAGCACTGTGGAGCACCTACTCTGTGAAAAGCTGGGACTGTCACACTCAGTGACAAAAAGACACAGAAAAGAAAGACGCATATGCAAAGCAGAGCCATCGCCCAACACAGGGTACAACAATGACTTCTCCCCTTCGTTGTCCACTTTACAATTCTCATAGAGTTTTTCCACCTCCATTAACAACAATAGCAAAGAAAATGCGTATTAGTAAACCTAAACCAACTAACTGAAAGAAAGGGCAACCAAGAAACCCTCAGCACCAAACAATACTGCTCAGCGTTTATTTCTCCAGGATGGTAAATTTCTGTGGGTTTTCACTGAATCTCAAGAACCACATTATGATTCTTCACCAATCACTAGGAAGACCATTTTCATTGGTGTAGTTTCAATTGAGTTTTCATTTGTGACTCCATTTATGTTTATATAAAATGCCAAGCACTATGTGGAAAGTACTTAAGGGAATATTCTAAGCAAGAGATAGAATGAACACATAAAATATTCAGATGTTCATGTGAAACTTTTTATGACAAGACAAAAAAAAGAAATTAAATATTCTCTTCCTAGAAAAGAAGAAAGGTGGAAAGGCAGTGATGAAAGTTAGTGAAGACAATTTCCATTTTTATCTGTCAGTTTTGAGGTCTAATGGAGAGCAATTTCTAACATCAGCAACTGAGCTAGTACATAAAGGGAAACAGAAGTTCCCTAGTCATTTCTTTAAAAGGAACTGCCTAGTATTTATTGTTGGAAAAGTGTTACCAAAGAGATTGAATAAATAAATAATAAAAAATTCAGATGCATTATACTTTGGGGTTTCCCCAGTGTGTTCCAATGATACTCCCTCTGAAAAACACCCTGACACCAGGGAGGGAAGCAGTGAGACCCTGATGTCATGGGGAACTGCAGAGTCAAAGCAGCTTATGGACACTTCCAAGGGGTAGTTACAAACCTTCACCCAAACACCAACCGTGAATCGCAACAACTCTTTTTTTTTTTTAATTTTCTTTAATGTTTATTTTTGAGAGAGAGAGAGAGACAGACAGACAGAGCATGAGCACCGGAGGGGCAGAGAGAGAGAGAGACACAGAATCTGAAGGAGACTTCAGGCTCCAAGCTGTCAGCACAGAGTCCTACATGGGGCTTGAACCCACGACCATGAGATCGTGACCTGAGCCAAAGTCTTGACTGACTGAGCCACCCAGGCACCCGATAATGACTATTTTTGAAGTGAAACATTACACCTATATCTTCTGTTCTCCTAAGAAAAATCTGCAATAAGCTTTTTGAAACATTTCTGACAAATTTCTTGTCAGTTAATTTCAGACAGTTACCAGAATTTCACCTTTCCTTCTCATCTCCCTTTCCTGAATATGTGTGTGTGTGTGTGAGTGTGTGTGTGTGTGTGTGTGTATGCGCACACACGGTAAAACCTTGGTTTGTGAGCATAATTCATTTCAGAAACATGCTTGTAATCCAAAGCACTTGTATATCAAAGCAAATTTCAAGAACCATTGGCTCAGTTGTAATCATGTGACATTCGGCGCCACATACTACTTGATCACAAGACATTGCCTATCTGTCAAGTTAAAATTTATTAGAAATGTTTGCTCATCTTGCAGAACACTCACAGAACAAGTTACTCACACTCCAAGGTTTTGCTATAAATAAAAATACATATAAATATATATATATATATATATATATATATATATATTTCCCCTCGCTTATACACACTGCACATATGTGTAGTGTAGTGTGTGTGTGTGTGTGTGCGCGCGCGTATGTGCGTGATGTCACCTTGCCATGCTTGCCATGGCATTTATTCCCCTAATGCCTAACTTAACCTGTAATTTTGTACCTTCTAGGAAAACCAGTGAATTTGGAGAGCTCCATGGGCTCACAACTGCTGAGAATTTTGTAGAAGGGGTATACAAAGTGGAAATAGACACCAAGTCCTACTGGAAGTCACTTGGCATTTCCCCGTTCCATGAATATGCAGAGGTGAGAGTATAGAGACACATGAGTGTCTTTTATTTTTATTTTTTTGTTTTTCATCCCAGCCAATGCCCAGTTTGCACACCACATACCATGGAAGTGTCACTGGGAAACTGAACTAGCACAGATTCCCTTTCCTGTTTCTACAGTCAGAAATCTAGAAAACTCTGAAGAGCAAAGTTTATTTTTAAGTTTGGTGGAAACTCATTGAGTAACATGACCTGAATTTACATGATGCTCCTTACTGTCTTCTTTCATTCCACCGAATGGGAATATTTGAATATTTGCTAGCTGAAGAACTGTTAGCATGTTGGATTACTAGGCAGCTCTCCAGACCCTACCTAGGGAAACAAATCATTGACACATCATTTTACTTCCTGAAATCTGAAAACACGCTTTATTCCAAAACACGCTTGGCTCCCAGAGGTTTGGGTAAGTGACTTGGGGTAACGCATATAGAGACAGTAAATTCAAAATAATAAGGGCAACACAATAGATACCACTTATCAAGCATGTACCCCTGCCAGGCTATTGTGTTTTCTATATTTAACCTATTCAGTCCTCATGAACAGCCCATGGGGTTGGTCCTATTATTATCCTCATTTTACAGAGAAAGAAAATGAGGCAGAGGGCAGTTCAACAAGTTGCCAAAAGTCACAGGCTAGTAAAGGGAGGGGCAGAAATCATTACTGACAGGTCCCAGACTGGGTTTAGCCTCAGCCTCAGGTGTGCCTCAGCTTTCTTCCAGTAAGAAGTCAGGCTAAAAAAATAATAATAAGGCCACATTTGCAACCCTTGGTTCATACTCTGTTTTTTGCTTATGAGGTAGTAGGAACCTCAGAGTTATATATGGGCCCACTCTTGCTGCCGCCTCCTTGTATGTAATTCCTTAAATCATTTAAAACAGATGGCTGTCATGGAAATACAATCCAGACATGTTGGTCAGAGTCAAAGATCAAATAATTGCATCAAAAATAGCTCAGCACGAAAGGGAACAATTCTCTCTGGCTTAGTCATGGATGAGACTTTCAATCGACAGAAAGGGGTTCTTTTAGTAGACAGTGTTGCCAGAAAAACTGGGGCAGGGGGCTGTTTGACTCACAAAGCATCGAGGGAGCCCCATCCACCAAGAAGCTTGCCTTTGGCTGTTCCTTCTCAGTGGGGCGGCAAGACAAAGAGCCTAGTTTAGACAGTACAGGGCTTAGAGGTGTCCCTAGAGTCTCAGCCTTTGCCCTAGATCAGCCTCCTTGGAACCCGTGTCTGCTCTGGTCTCAGCCTAAAGAGACCATGTGAGAACATTCGCTGCCATACTGCCCATGATATGTTGTTCCTAGTCACTAGATGTTAGCTTCCTTGTCTATTATTTACCCTCTTAGTATTCATTCAACTAACATTTTGAAAATAAAAGCCTTTGATGTGTCAAACACACTGCTGAGTGCTAGAAATTCAGAAGTGAAAACACATTCCTGCCCTTGGTGTGGAAGGAAAGGGACTGAGGTAAGACATATTAGGTCAGACATTCAGCCCAACCTGGAGCTCGCATGGATATGGAGAGTGAGAGACAGCAGTTAGGCAAGAGTGAGGCCCAACGCCTCAGTTCAGTAACTGGTGATTGCGGGTCCAGCCAGGAGTTCCTTCCCTGCCAGCTTCTGATCAAGACCTCCCCAGACAGCTGCTATTCTTCAACATTAGTCACCTTCTCCCTAGCCAATGACGCAGGTGGCCATGTTATACTTACTGAGAAAGTTGGGAGATGTCCTGTGGAACTATCAGGCCTCTTCATTTCATGGGATTTTGAGCACAGATTATGCCATCTACAGTTTTCAGGAAGAATCAAGTGGGGCTGGAGGCCAATGTCAGTATAAGAGAGAACAAGCTTTCCCTAGTTCTTTTAGACACTTGGCCTTTAAGGAATGTTTTTTTTCTCCTTTCAGAGAGATTCTCAGGTGATTCTTACCTCCTCTTGCCCTCATGCTATTTTTATTTTCAGTATAGTTTAATCAGATCTTTCCTCTCCTGTCCCCAAATAATCAAGCCTTCTTTTTGCATATTAGGAACAAAACATATTTATCCAGGATGTGTCCCAAGTCCATTCCAAGGCCTGTGTACACAATGAGTAAAATCAAAGACCTCCTCACTGCCCCTCATCACTCTCCTGAGCCAAATCCATCCCTCCTAGACTATTCCAGTGCCTGAGTCTCAGAAGCTCTACTAAACTTGCCTCAAGTACATGGCTAAATAGAACAACACTTTTGTTAACAATTTGTCCATGTAGAAAGCTCAAATGAGCTCCAACCTATGTGTGTCTATTTCAAAATTCCCACATTTTGAATTCCCACAAAATTCTCCACACTCTGTTATTGTAAATAGAACCCTAGGATGCTTTTACTTCAAATTCATTGCTTGTTATCCACATAAAAATATACTTGTTAAAAAATGCAAAGGAAGAGAGAGAGAGAGAAATTTCTGGGTTTATAGATGGGAGACTTAACTCCTAGCCTGGCTCTGTCCTGTATAAACGTGGGACAAACACTAACTCAGAGGTCTAGTTTACTTATCTATCAAGTAGGAAGAGTATTCCCCGGCAGCTCTAAAATTCTAGGTCTCCGGGTATCTCCGCAGGAATGGCAGTCACCATTCTTCAGTCTTCACGTCACTGAATGCCCGTTACTGCCTTTTCTCCTTTTTTTTTTTTTTTCTAAAACCAAGAAAATGGACAAGAGGATCCAGGCTCTCTGTGATTTCTCTCAGTCAGGCTACAGCCACCCTGATTTTTAGTGTGAATTTGTAAAAACGACATGAAACAAAAAGGAGAGACCTGATTCTACAGGCAGTAGTTAAAGAAATCTTGTTCCGAGGGCTGCGCCAGGCCCCTGTGGAGTCTCACCAGCCTATTTGGACTTTTGCCTTTTGCTCAAGGTGTTTCAGAAAAAGAAGTAATAAAATAAAATGGATTAAATTGGCACTGGACTTCCAGTGACCTCTCTCCCCGTGACTCGCATTTTAGGCTCTGTGAGAAATGGACGCTGTCTTTGCTCTCTCTTAGGTGGTGTTCACAGCAAACAACTCTGGCAGCCGTCACTACACCATCGCTGCCCTGCTCAGCCCCTACTCCTACTCCACCACGGCCCTCGTCAGCAGCCCCAAAGAATGAGGGACTCCCCCTTGGGTGGGTTTGAAGGATTTTGTGTAACCGATAGTGTTCCATTTTTATTAATGCAGTGTTTTCACTTTATACGCTATGGTAGAAACTTGGGCAGAGACAATAAAACATTCCTATTAAAGCACTTCCTGTTTCATTTGGACTCACTGTTTTATTCCCTTGTTGTCCTCTCAACAAAAACAAAATTTCAAACTTTAGAGAGAAGCAAAAGAACTCAAAAAAGTCTCTGGCTATATTTCTCGGAGAAATCCCAATTCCTAATGTCTTTCAAGCTAAGCACATATGCCGCATGGTCGGCGGCCACTAAAAGCGTACATCCTGATGGAGTACCTGGGTGGCCCAGTCAATTAGGCATCTGACCCTTGATTTCAACTCAGGTCATGATCCCAGGGTCGTGGGATGGAGCCCCACAATGGGCTCTGTGCTGAGTGTGGAGTCTGCTTAAGATTCTCTCTCTCTCCCTCTCCTTCTGCCCCTCCCCAGCTCACATGTTCTCTCTCTCTCCCTCCCTCTCTCTCTCTCTTTCTCTCAAACACACATACACACACACACACACACACACACACACACACACACACACACGCACATTCTAGGGGCTCCTGGGTGGCTCAGTTGGTTAAGCATCCAACTTTGGCTTAGGTCATGATCTCACAGTTTGCGAGTTCCAGCCCCACGCTGGGCTCTGTGCTGACAGCTCAGAGCCTGGAGCCTGCTTCAGATTCTGTGTCTCCTTCTCTCTCTGCCCCTCCCTTGCTCACAGTCTCTCTCTCTCTCTCTCTCGCTCTCGCTCTCGCTCTCGCTCTTGCTCTCACTGTCTCCCTCTCTCAAAAATAAGTAAACATTAAAAAAAAACACATTCTGAAAATGAGAAAGCTTGAGTTTCCTCTAACCTTCAGTGAATAGCAAAAGATAAGCTCTGAGGACCCACTTCTTTATTCTGTGCATTCCCTTTAAGTGCTTTACTGATTTTCAGAGTAGCACAGCTGTACAAGGACAGACCTGCAGTGGCTCAAGTCCTCTAATCCGGTTCTGACCAACTACACCCCAAGTCAGCTGACTAAAAGATGCAATCAGAGAGCACTCACACCCCCAATTCACTCAGACTAATCCAAAATTCATGCATGGAGAAGCCACTACATGCCAAACGCTATTTTCGGTGCTCTGAACATACAGAATATGATCTAGTACCTGTGTTTAAAGAACTCATGGCCTTTTGAGAAGATGACTGCATCAACATGATTTGACAGAGGCTACGGTACAAGGCACAGCGAGGGGAGGAGAAAGGGGGGTAGCAAAAAGCCTGGCGAAGTCAGACAAGGACTCAGAATAAATTTCACTTCTGAATCTTGGCGACTCACCAGCTCCAAAAGGGAGGAGTTATTCTAGGTAGAGAAGAGCAGAGATTGCAAGGCCAGACCAAGTGAAACAACGTGATTCGTGAGGGAACAGATGGTGAGTGAGGATGCTGACGTGTAGGAGGTATTGAGGTGGGCTACGTTGTGCTGCTACACTGACAATCTCAGTCTCTGTTGCTCAACAAAACCAAACTTTATTTCTCACTCACACCAAGTCCGATGTAGGAGTTCTTCGTCTGGTGACTCCCAGGGTAGCTTTCCTCTATGGTGACTCAGGGCCCAGGTTTGATTTATTTTGTGGCTTCAAAGGATACCTGATCAACAGACTGGAAGAATAGAGAAAGTATGGTCTTAATCCCCTCTGTGCTGAAGTGACACACTTGATTCCCACTGACATTTCACTGGCCAGAACCTGTGGCATGGTCTCATCTAGATGCACTGAGCAATGTGGTTCCTGGCCAGGAGTCATTTCCCAGAATGACTACATTCTGGAGAAAAGCACTGATCTGGGTTGGTCAAGAACCATCTCTGCCACAGTAAGACTGGAAACAGAGGGAAAGGAGGTTGGAGTGAAGGCGGGCTTTATATGGCACCTGCTAGAGCTATGAATTCATCTTCTAGAGAATGTGGATCCATGCTGGGAACCTTGTCATCAGGCAACACCCCCACCCCCCACCCCACCCCTGTGTGGCTGGGGCAGAGGTAGTTACTTCTTGTGCACAAGCTCCAACCAGGGTTTCCTGGGACCACCTGGGTCTGACCCAAGGGATAGGCCTCAACATACCTAAGAAGCCATTCCATTTACCTCCAAACTCAAATCTAAAACCTTGCCATGCTTTTGCTGACTGTGTAGAAGGAGTCAGAAATTTGAAGAAAGTGGAATGTAGGTTTGGGCTTTTTGACATGTATTAAGCTTTCCCCCAAATATATGTGGCAAAATCAATGCCTCTGATTCTGTTAATGAGGTTAGCAAGTCCTTTTCCCATGTATATTAAAGCTAATCCACATACAATTGCCATTTTTATAGATTAAATGACCAAATATTGGCACTTTTGTAAGATTCAATCTAATACTTACAATGATTGTATTGGTCACCGATCTGCATGTTTATAAAATGCTACATTTCAATTTGGCTGCTGTTAAATAGCCATGGATTTTTATAGCCCAAGCAGATTGAAAATATGAATCTGCCACATATATACCTGAATTGAATTTAACTTTTTAGTTTTCCTGGCTCATGTCTTCTTGGTATCAACAAACCTAATCTTGTCCACTAAAATCAATTCCATTTGACTTCTAGTTTAACTTTCAGCCTTCTCCTTCCTTTCTGAATGTCCTCTCCCTTCTGGATGCTATGTAGCATCTTGGCATGTGTTGTCTGGTCCCTGATAGTCCTCTGTCCATGCTTCCTCCACTGAAATGATGCTTTATCCTTTGCTCTTTGCTGTTATGTATTAATATCTCAGCTTATGCCTTTCATGGCCACTGTTAAGGGTTGAATTGTGGCCCCTGAAGAGGTATGTTGAAGTCCCAACACCCAGTACCTGTGAATGTGACCTTATTTGGAAATTGAGTCTGCAGATGTAATTAGTAGAGATGAAGTCATTAGGGTGGCCCTAAGCCAATACAACTAGTGTCCTTAGAAGAGGAAAATTCAAGGGCACCTGAATGGCTCAGTCAGTGGGTTAAGCATCTGACTTTTGATTTTGGTTCAGGTCATGATCTCACAGTTTATGGGATCGAGCCCCTCCATGCTGACAGCGCAGAGCCTGCTTGGGATTCTCTCCCTTCCCCTCCCCCACTTGCATGCACATGCTCTCAATCTCTCAAAATGAATGAATGAATGAATAAATGAGGAAAATTCAGACACACAGGGAGAAGGTCATGTGGTGACAGAGGCAGAGAACGGAGTGTGTGGCTGTAAACCAAGGACAAGAATTAATCGCCTTCAACAGATGTCTTCTCCTTTTTAAGTTTTGGAAGGAGTACGGCCCCAGCTGACACCTTGATTTGGGACTTCTAGCCTCCAGAACTGCGAGACAATAAATTTCTGTTATTTTAAGCCACCCAGGTACTTTGCTGTGGTACTTTGGTACTTTGTGGTTCTTTGTTACTACAACCCTGGGAAACTAATAAAGTCTCCTATGGCGTTCTTCCAGATTTTATCCTGGGTTTGTATTCACTGAAATATAACATTCCGAAAGTGAAAATTTACACTTAATAGATATTTAGATTTCTTTTCTATACTTAGTGATGCTGAACATGTCGTCTTGTGTTTATTGGCCATTTGAACCTCTTGTGAACTGCATATTCACCTCATTTGGAGGCAGTCTGTTTACTGAATATTGATTTATAAAAGTACTGTGTATATTAAAGATATTTACAAGTTATATTTGAAAATTAGATGTGACAGATAAAGGAAAGTTATCTAAGTTGTAGAAAACTACATCAGCCAAGATACCTTGATGGAAATTGGTGTGATGATTGCAGAGAGGAGGGTGGGAACTGGGTTGTCACAAACAGAGAGATAAAAAATCATGGGGGGAAACTGGATGGTAAGTAAGTTGGGTTATAGAATCACTGAATGCTAGGTTTTGGAAGCCTTTTGGGGATAAGAAAGCTGAGCTACAGAAGATTCAGTAACTTGCCCAAAGCCATGCAGAGAGCTTTGGAAAGCCCTGAAAGGCACAGAAACAGACTTGCTACAGTGGTCTGTCGGCTCCTAATTCACTCAGCCTGAAAAGAGCTGCTTACCCAAACGCTTGAAATAGCAACGAATGCTAATTGGAAAGTCCTGCCAAAAACCTACAAAAGCAATGATATCTGCTTCTAACATATCAACCTTGGTGGCCTCCAATCAGCCCCATTCTCTTTCCCATAAAAACGCCCAAGAGATAAATGAGTATTTTAATTAATTCCATTCATGGCCTTTCTCACTAATAAGAAACACACATCTCCTACTTCCCTAAATCTAGAAGGATCTTCATCATGTTTGATCAATTTCCCAATAACTTCAGGAATAAGTACTTGGTTAGGTACCTAGTTTTTGGTCAAACACCAGTCTAGATGTTGCTGTGAAGGTGTTTTTTGTTTTTGGGGGGTTTTGGGGTTTTTTTGACATGATTAACATTTTTTTCCTCCAGCTTTATTGGGATATAATTGACACATAACATTGTATAAGTTTAGATGTAAAACATGAGGATTTGTCACACATATATACTGTGAAAAGATTACCACAATGAGGCCAGTTAACACATTCATCACCTCACATAGTTACCTCTTGTGTGTATGTGTGTGATGAGAACTTTTAAGATTTTCTCTCTTAGTGACTTTCAAGTATATAGTACGGTATTGTTAACCATAGTTACCATGCTGTACATTACACCCCCAGAACTTATTCATCTTATAATAGGAAGTTTGTACCCTTTGACCACCTTACATGTAATAAACATTTAAATCAGTGGACTTTGAGTAAAGCAGATTGTCCTCCATAATGTGGGTGGGCCTCATCCAATCAGTTGGTGGTCTTAAAAAAATACTGAGGCCCCCAGAGAAAGAAGGAATTCCGCCTGCAGCCTGCCTTTAGAGACAAGACTGCATCAACTCTTCCCTGGATCTCTAGTTTGCTGGCTGGCCCTGAAAATTTGAGACTTGCCAGCCCCCACAATCACGTGTGCCGATTTCCTTAACGTAAATCTTTCTCTCTCTAAATATGTATATTTAAGTATAAATAAATTAACATTTTATATTTAATATAAATGTATATTTATATTCATATTTCTCGGGAGGACCCTAATATAGGGACTATATCCATCCTTTGAAAAACATGTGTATGGTAATAAGGAGGCCTTGTAGGGTCTGGACCAGGGGAATGACATGGTGGAAGTTGAATTTAAGAAAACAAAGCTTGGAGCACCTGAGTGGCTCAGTCAGTTAAGTGTCTGACTTTGGCCCAGGTCATGATCTCATGGTTCTGAGTTCAGGCCCCACATCGGGCTCTCTGCCGTCAACGCAGAGTCTGCTTGGGATCCTCTGTCCCCCTCTCTCTCTGCCCCTTCCCCACTTGCTCTCTTTCTCTCAGAAAAGAAACATTAAAAAAAGAAAGAAAGAAAATTTAGAAAAAAAAGCTTATTAGGAATGAGCCTGGTGGGATTGATTGGAAGCAGAAGCAGGGGAACCAGCCCAATTCATTTGCAGAAATGAATGTTTGAGGTGTAGATTAGCATGATTTGGACAAGTGCGGTACCCATGGGAATTCAGAAAAAGGAATGAATATTAGATTAGAAAATATATACATGATGAATGGGTTTCAGTTGCCTTTTCCAGAAGAAAATTACAAGGTGGATTGAAAAATACCTTGTGCTTTAGAGGAGAGTCGAATGAAACTATCCCTCTGGCCCATGTCGACTTCCTAATATTTGAATCAGTAATTTATCTCCATACACGAAAACATAAAATCAGTCTTTGTAAAGAAAGCATGTGTGTATATGTGTTTGATAGCAGATATTTAACAACTGGCTCTTCAGAGAAAAAAACGTCAGCCCAGATTTGTAGTGTTTGCCAATTTCTGTGGCATTAATAATGCCACCATGGCCAACTTCAAGCAGCCAATATGGTGTCACTGAACGCAGAGCTGGAAAGAGAAGAAAAAAGCAGCACAGCTGGGCAGCACAGTATCTCCACCACGCAGACACCACAGACATAAGTAACCTCAAGAGCGTAGATAAGATGATTAGAAGGTAATGAGATTTGAGTATGTATTACCTTTATTTTAATAGACTTTAATGCTGTGTTTGATAATCAACTCATAAAATTCCTGAAGACTTTACATCAGGTATCACATGCTGGCTCCAGAACAGCCGTGCTTAAATCCTCTGTCACGACTCCTTTCAAATGTCATTTGACTGTGAGTGTAGATGAGTGTGGACCGGGAGGAGGGTAAAGGTAAACAGCAGTGTCATTTTAAAGGGCAGGTATTCATTCTCCTAAAATGTCCCTGCCCTTTCAAATTTTTTTTTTTTAAGGTTTATTTATTTTTGAGACAGAGAGAGAGACAGAGCATGAACGGGGGAGGAGCAGAGAGAGAGGGAGACACAGAATCGGAAGCAGGCTCCAGGCTCTGAGCCGTCAGCCCAGAGCCCCACGCAGGGCTTGAACTCACCGACCGAGAGATCGCAAGATCGTGACCTGAGCTGAAGTCAGATGCTTAACCGACTGAGCCACCCAGGCGCCCCTGTCCCTGCCCTTTTAAAAACAAGAAAAAATATACTGCTATAATGTCCACATAAAGAGTATTCAAATACATATAATTTTAATGAGACATTTATATGCAGCAATCTATTTCAAGATTAGGGGCACCTGGGTGGCTTCAGCTCAGGTCATGGTTTCTCCATTCCCAAGTTTGAGCCCCGCGTCGGGCTCTGTGCTGACAGCTCGGAGCCTGGAGCCTGCTTCTGATTCTGTCTCCCTCTCTCTCTGCCCCTCCCCCACTCGCACTCTGCCTCTGTCTCTCTCTCAAATATAAATAAACATTTAAAAAAAGGATTAAGATTGCCTCTGTTTGAAGTCTTTTCTGTGCCATGTATCATACCTGTAGGGAACCTGAGATCATCATTAAAACCAATTCAATGTCCTGATACTTTGAACCCAGACTTCATAGGTAAAATTTATTAATCCGGTCACATGTCAATGAATTAATTAGTACATTTTTCTCCCCATTTAACCTTTCTTATATTTCAAGGTGCTACACTGCTAAAGCCTGGAGACTCATCTCTGAGGTAAGACCAGCCAGTCAGCGCTTTTAGGGGCAAAGGAGAAAAGGAATATTTTTCTCATGGTTTCAGATATAAATAGAGAAAATAAATGGAATGTGCACTTGTACTATTTCTACATATATTTGTGTCTCTCTGGCATCCTCTCCTCCCCAGGGCCCAGGGCTGTGCTCTGGAATATGAGGGAGTGGTTGGGGATTGACGTGACCTGAGGACAAGAAGGAAAGTATCAGAGAAAAGATAACAAATTAATGGAGTCATATAAATTCCAACAGTGGGGAAGCAAGCCATGGACATGAGCCCAGTGAGGTCAGTATTGCTGGAGAACAGGCCTGAGCAGGGAGGCCAGCATGAAGGATGGCAGACAGCCTGTGAGACCCCTTATGCACCACCCCAAGCAATTGCTAGTGAAAACAAGCATAGAGAACTTGTTCCTCTCATCCCAAATGCAAGGTTTTTAGCAGAAAAGTGGCATGATTAAATTAGAATGTGAGAGTGCATTTCTTATTTAAGGAAAAAACCTCTATGTCCTATTGTGTGTGTGTGTGTGTGTGTGTGTGTGTGTGTGTGTTTGTTTTTTTTAATTTCAGGATAGTTAACATACAGTGTTACATTAGTTTCAGGTATACAATATAGCGATTCAACAGCTCCGTAGCTGAGCTCAGTGCTCATTGCAGTAAGTGTACTCTTAATCCCCTTCACCTATTTCATCCATCCATGCCTCTCCCACCTTCCTTCTGGCAACCATCTGTTTGTTCTCTATAGTTAAGAGTCTAGGTTTTTTTTTTTTTTGCTTTTTTTTTGTTTCTTAAATTCCACATGTGAGTGAAATCATATGGCATTTGTCTTTCTCTGCCTCACTTATTTCACTTAGCATTATACCCTCTAGATCCATCCATTTGTTGCAAATGACAAGGTTTCATTCTTTTTTATGGCTGAATAATATTCCATTGTGGTACATGTGTGGTGGAGGTGTGTATATGTGTGTGTATTCCACTTCTTCCTTATCTAGACTTCTGTCACTGGACACTTAGGTTGCTTGCATAATTTGGCTATTGTAAACGGTGTTGCAATAAACATAGGGGTGTGTATATTTTTTCAAATTAGTGTTTTCATATTCTTTGGGTAATTACTCAGTAGTGGTATTACTGAATCATATGTGATTCTATTTGTAATTTTTTGAGAAACCTCCATACTGTTTTCCACAGTGGCTGTACCAATGTACAGTCCCACCAACAGTGCACGAGGGTTCCTTTTTCTCCACATCCTTGCCAACACTTGTTGTTTCTTGTGTTTTGGTCTAAGCCATTGTGACAGGTGATGCTAGGTCACTGTGTTGCTTTTTTTTTTTTAATGTTTATTTTTGAGAGAGAGAGTGTGAGTGGAAGAGGGGCAGAGAGAGAGAGAGGGAGACACAGAATCTGAAGCAGGCTCCAGCCTCTGAGCTGTCAGCACAGAACCTGATGTGGGGCTCAAACTCATGAATCGCAAGATCATGACCTAAGTCGAAGTCGGGTGCTCAACCAACTGAGCCACCCTGGCACCCCTCTTGTTGTGGTTTTGATTTGCATTTCCCTGATGATGAATGATGTTGAACATCATTTCATGGGTCTCTTGGCCATTTGTATGTGTTCTTTAGAGAAATGTCTGTTCGTGGTTTCTGCCCATTTTAATTGCATTATTTGTTTTTTTGAGTTGTATAAGTTCTTCATATATTTTGAACAATAACCCTTATCGGGTATATCATTTGCAAATATATTCTCACACTAAAAGACACTGGTTGTCTTTTAGTCTTGTTGATTATTTCCTTCTCTGTGCATAAGCTTTTTATTTTGATGCAGTCCCAATAGTTTATTTTTGCTTTTGTTTCTCTTGCCTCAGGAAACATATCTAGAAAACTGTTGCTATGTATGCCCTGTTGTTTTAACATCTTATTTTGAACTAGTTTTAGCCTCAGAGAAGAAAAGTTGGAAAAAAATAGCACATAGAGCTCCTTACCCAGATCCTAATGCTAACATCTTACGTGATCACAGTCCAATATTCGAAACTGGGAGAATAACATTGATATAATTAATCCTTGTTAGTGGCCTCTAGTCTGTAAGTTTCTCAGTCTTTCCTTGCTGTAGTAAATTCCTGGGGCTGCCATTAAAAAGCACCATAAACCAGGTAGCTTAAAACAACAGAAATTTATCGTCTCACAGTTCTGGGAGCCAGAAGTCGAAAACCAAGACATTGGCAGGGCCATGTTCCTTCTGAAATCTGTAGGGTAGGATCCTTCCTTGCCTCTCCCTAGTTTCTGGTGACTTGCTGATGACTTGGGGGTCGTTGACTTGCAGTTGTATTTCTCCAGTGTCTACCTCTGTCTTCCTATGGCTGTCTTCTTACCGGACACCATACACAGGAGTAATCTCATCTTGTTTTTTTAATTTATATATTTTGTATTGTGGTAAAAAGAACATAACATAAATTTTACCAGCTTACCCATTTTTTAGCTAGCAGTTCAATGGGTTGAGTATATTCACATCATTCTGAAACAGACCTCTAGAACTTTTTCATCTTGCAAATCTGAAACTCTATACCAATTAAACAATGGCTTCCCATTTCCCCCTCAACACAGCAACCCCTGGCACCACCATTTCTACTTTCTGTGTCTATAAATTTGACTTTAGATCCTCATATAAGCAGAATCATACAGTATTTACCTTTTTCTGACAAGTCTGACCTCATCTTAACTAATTACATCTGCTATAGCGCTATTTCCAAATAAAGTCACATCCCGAAGTACTAGAGGTTAGGACTTAAAGATATCTTTTTGGAGGGAAACACGATTCAACCCATAACATTTGCCTTTCATGCCCTTGACATTTTTGAAGAGTACTGACTAGTCATTTTGTAGCATGACTCTCAATTTGGATTCACCGGACATATTCTCATGATTGAAATGAGAGTATACATTTTTGGTAAGAATACCACAGAAGTGATATCATGCCCTTCTGAGTGTATTACATCTAGGGGTTTATGTTGTCAAAACGTCAAACACTATGCCCCATTTTTGATAAACAGAAAGTCTCGTGCAATGTGCTGCTGAGGGTGGGAGAGGTAATCTCATGGCTGCTTGAAAGAGGAATCAGAGAGAAAGAACCTTGGGATCTGGAATAACACACTTGACGTTGCTACAGCTTTATAAGCTGGTGATAATAAAGAACATGATGCAACCAGAACAGAGAGAAGAGAATGGTGTCAATACTCTCCAGCCCAAATCCACCAGGAACACATTTATGTAGTTGAACCACTTGAGTTTATTGCCTTTTCTAGGAAGAGAGAACACATACCAGGGGGAACCATAAAGTGCCTCACTTAGAGTGTTGAAAAGAACCTATTGTAGGTTTTGGGCTTCAACTGATTTGAGGAAGAGTCTGAGGAAGTGGGATTTCATCTAGTTTGGATGCTGTCAGAAAATGGATGCAATTCTGTGGTGTCTCAGGGGTCTGTCCATCTGTAGGGAGGGCAGACTAGAGAAGAGAAAGAACTGCAATTTGGTAATAAAGCAGAAGCAGTTACTCCTTTCAGTGAGAGGGGACATTTGGTGTTTTGTGGGTTTCATGGTGACTTGGTTTTTTGTCTTACTTTATCATGGCCTCAGAGCAACCTTGATGATATTGATGTTCTGTGATACTGTCACGTCTAATGGAATGACACTGCCCAGATGTGAGCCCCAAACTAGCTTGTGATGACATTGAGGCCAGTTCCTCGGTGCATGAGCTACTTCCCGGCCCCCTCCCCCTTTTCCCCAATGTCTATAGAGGTATTTAGAAAATCCACAGGTAGCAATGTGGCTTTGTTGTGGGAATGAGAGAATTAGAGGAGTCCATGAAGTCTCAGGCATGATCTTGGCGATCATGGCTAGCAGACTGAGTGAACAAGCCAGCCACTGAGCCCGGGAATATGAACGGAAAGGCAGATTTGTAGGCAGAGATGTTGAGCTCAACTTCTACCATGCTGAACTTGAGGTAATCAAGCTTTTTAATCTTATACCTTGGAAGCTGGCAGAAAGCAAAAATCACCAATATTAAAATAGCTTCTGAAACATTTGGATGGCACCTGCCAAACAAGGACATTTAGAGTATTTATGCCTTAAACTACATTTTATCCACAGAGGCAGCACTTCCTAGGGATTTTATTTCTCATCCAAACCCTCAGTTTTACAACCATCCTTCTTTCTACTTCACAGTTCGTAGAACACACTCCTCCCTCAGCCCCATTACTTCTTACTGCCTCTCAAAATGGAAATAAGCTCCTAATCAATTCCATTTCCCAGTTCCCCATTTGCTGTGGGTTAGTACTGCCCCAGTTAATTTCAAGCCAAGGCAGATGGTCATTCATCTTTGGCAATCAATGCAAATGCTGACGGTCTGTTCTGGAACCACTGTCGGCTAGTAAGGAGAGAGGGCTATGAGAAGCCTGCTTAAATAAACACTAGAGATGTGGTGCTCCCCTCCAGGCTCAGCAGCCACCACCTGCTGTCCCTGCCACGAATGTCACTCCCCAGGAGGCCAGAGGGTGTGAAACTGGGTATAAAGCCTGCTGTGGAAATACAGTGGTGGGCTTAGGAAGAGAACTCTGGGTCTGGCCTGAGAGCCCCCAGCAGCTGTCTAGATGACCCGTGCTGAATGAACACTACTACAGCCTTCCCTGGGAAAGACTATTTGGAAAATACATCGGAATATATTTCAAAGTATCTGCAGAACAGTGTCCAGCACATAGTCAGTGCTCGATAAATATTTGCTGAAGAAGTAAGTGAAAGGCTTGGCTCTGAACAGGCAGATAGTTCTCGTGTGGGCCCTTACGAGGTCTTTGGGTTTTACCAGGTGGTTTTTCCTCTCACACAGACACATGAGAAATGGCAGCATGACCCTACCAGATCTACACGAAAGGAACCAGTTTGTTGAGAAACACTGAAAGACCACCAGCTCCTGGGAGTAACCAAGTTCAAATACTGAGTACAGGTTCTGCATCCAGGAAGTGACTTCAAGAACTTAGGCACTGAGAATATTTAAAAATAGAAACAGCCTGTCTAAAATGCTCTTCTGCCTAGGGCCAGGGCCAAAAGAACAAGAGTCCCTTTTGTTGTAATTGGTTCAAATTACAACTAGAGCCTATTGAGTGGGTTTTGCTTCAGCATCTTGAAAGACAGACCTTTCCATTACAGGTTACTCCACAGAGAAGCATCGTGGGATGGGAGCCCCCCACTGTGGGGAGTCAGGGCCTGCACAGGGAGTGAGGATCCCCCATGGGGAGTCAGGGTCCTGCATAAGAATTTGGGGTCTGGTCAGGAATCAAGGCTTTTCCTGCCTGGGGAAAAGAGGCAAACACACAGGAAAATCCATGAACATTCTGGCATCTTTTAGGTTAGGGGTGCTCAGCTAACATGGTCCAATTAGAGGGAAACCCAGGACTTCTCTTCCATGGTGAAAAAAGAAAGTGATACGCCCCCCTAAAAGAGTGCAGCCTGGGAGGTGCTGGTAGCTGTCCCCTAACTATGAGGGGTGACCTTCAGGGGGGAACCAGTTCCAGAAAGGTAGAAAGTAAGACTTGGTGACAATTTGGAGCAGCCAAAACATCTAATATTTCTCGAATTTTCATTGGCATTAACCAATAGTTTCTTTATTTTGTAAGTGTGTTTGATGCAGCGTTCTTTTTGAAATCCATTTTTATTTATAAAAAAAAATTCATTTTATTTATAAAAAAAGTAGGGGCGCCTGGGTGGCTCGGTCGGTTAAGCGTCCGACTTCAGCTCAGGTCACGATCTCACGGTCTGTGAGTTCGAGCCCCGCGTCGGGCTCTGGGCTGGTGGCCCAGAGCCTGGAGCCTGGTTCCGATTCTGTGTCTCCCTCTCTCTCTGCTCCTCCCCCGTTCATGCTCTGTCTCTCTCTGTCTCAAAAATGAATAAACGTTAAAAAAAATTTAAAAAAAAAGTATACATACTTTTTAAAAAGTTTTTTTAAATAAACTTTTAATTTTAAAACAATTTTGGATTTACTGATTTAGTTCTTTTGTTACTTGTGACCAAGAATGTCTCAAATGATACAGCTATAGAAATATTTATCTTCTCTTGTTAAGATAAAAATGTACCAAAAAAATCAATAATGGTTCTAAAATAGGCTTTCTCATGCATATTGCTAAACTGAAAGACTCAATCCTGTGATTTATTGAGAATAAAATTGGCTGAGTTTTTTCAAGGATAATTATTTTATTATACTTTTATTGAAAGGAACTTAATAATGTTTAGAAAACTAAAATTATAGTTAACACATAGTTGTACCACAATAGAATGATTTTCATTAGAATACTATAAACATATTTATATAAAGTTGCAATCACGTAAAATTATTTGCATGCTTCAATTATGTTATCATGAACAATTTCTCATATTTACATATAAAATAATTGCAATTTGTACTTTTTGAAATTTTCATAATGTAATTTTCACCTCAAAATTACTTTCAAAAAGTAATAATACTTTGATAGTCTCCATTTGGGGGACTCGAAGTTAGGGCCACAACGAACACCTTTATGAAGCATACAGCTTTTTCTTCTGTTAAATTATGTGAATGACTTGACATTTTCTAGAAGGATCTCTTAGTGGAAGTGGGACCCTGAGCATCAAATTGCCTGGGAAGTAGTCTGGGCTTCACAAGCTGTTTGATCTTGCACAGATTACATCAGCTTTCCATGCCTGGCTGTCTTTTTGTTTTTGGGGGTTTTTTCGTTTGTAAAATGGGAATAATCACAGCACCTCCTCCAAAATGTTATTTTAAAGACCAATTGTCACCATTCATGTAAAAAGGCTTAAAGCAACCCATGGTAATATTAAGTTCTCAAGAACTATATTGCTTGGAGTAATATTGGAGTATGAGCATATTAATGTAAAAAATTCTATCACACTGAAGCCTTACTAGTTGTGCTTAATAGAAATGTTTCTATCATTATATCTCATGATTGCTTTAATTTTTATTCTTTGACTACAAAGGATGAACGTTTGTCCTCTATTTTTTTTTTATGTTTATTTTGAGAGAGAAAGAAAGCACATGAGTGAGCAGGGGAGGGGCAGAGAGAGAGAGGGAAAAGGAGAATCCCAAGCAGGCTTCATGCTATCAATGTGGAGCCTCATGTGGGGCTCGAACCCACAAACCCTGAGATCATGACCTGACACAAAATCAAGAGTTGGAAGCTTAATTGACTGAGCCACACAGGCCCTTCCATTTTATTTTTAATGTGTATTGTCTATTCCCTTTAACAAACCATTTTAAAAAATATGTCTAATAGGTTAAAAGGTCTGACTTGTTAATGCATTTAGGCATGAGTATTAGTGTATTAGTGTATTGCCACTATAACAAATTACCACAAATCCAGTGGCTTAAAACAACCCAAATTCATTCTCTTACACTTCTGGAAGCCAGAAGTCTAAAATCAAAGTATTGGCAGGGCTGTGTTCCTTCTGGATGCTTGACCTCAAAGAGTGGTTCTCCTTGCCTTTTTAAGCTCTGGAGGCCACTTGCATCCTTGGCTCCTGGCCCTTTCTTACAAGGATCCTTGTGATCAGATGGGGTCACTCAAAGAATCCAGGATAATTTCCCCATTTCAAGATCCTTAATTTAATCACATCTGCAAAGTGCCTCACACAGATTAGGGGAATTAGCACGTGGATATCTTGGGAGGAAAAACATTACCCAATCTCTAACAACACAGATGTATTGGTTATTCCACACACACGTATTGATCACCTGAAGACAGGTATGAAAGAAAAATGGAGGCAGAAAGAGTAGGAGGGGAGGAAAGAAAGAAGGGAGGAAGGGAGGGAGGGAGGAAGGAAAGAAAAAAGAGAAGGAAAGAGAGTCTGCACTGACCTTGAAAGATATAAATGCTATCGGGGCATAATAGAAAAACTTGCCCTGATTCCTGGGGACCTAGAGACCTCACAGAGGAGTGACTCCCTGAGTTCATCCTTAGAAGCTAAGTAGGAGACACCAGGCAAATGAGTAGGAAAAGCCATTCCTGGCGAAGAGACTGAACACGCAGGGACAGAGATTTGAGAGCATATTAAATATTCAGTGAAAGGCAAGCAACTTGGTTTAGTTAGAGGCTAGATATTGCATATAGAGTAGCTGAGGATGGAAGGCTTATGCTAAGAAGTTAAAGGACCCATGAGTAAAAGGGAATCTAGGGTAAAGAAAGGTAAAGAAAGGCAATGGACTGATCCGATCAGAGTTTTAAACCCAGTCTCCTGGCCAGGGAGTAGATTGAATGACAGGAACTTTACAAGCGTCTGGTGGAGGAGTGGTAAATTCCATTTATATTTCTTCTTTGTTTTAGTTTATATCTAATAAAATAAGTAGAAAGAAAACGAAATGAGCTAGATGATTTTGAAGTTCCTTCCTGACCTTACTTGATCTTAGTCATAAGGCCAAGAGGCGATTAAAGTTCCTTCCTGACCTAAGTTCTGTGGTCTTATGATTCCTATTCAATTTGTTCTCCCCATGGGAGTGGTAATTACAATACTTTTGATACAAGGCCTAGAGTAAAAAATTACATTTACTCCCAGGAAATGACTTACAAAAGATGTTTTTAGATAAGTACCTACTAAAAAGTGTTATTAAAAAATTACTCAATTATTTCCCAATGTATACTCATAAGCCTTTGGATAAATTTTATTTCCTTACAAAAGCACATTATAAAAGCAATGCCATATTGCTTGTAACGTAGAAGCAGACTGCAGACTTAGAAGAACAATAAATGTTTGTTGGTCATTTTTTCTTAATTTTAATAAATTGTTGGACTTGAAGGTTGAAGTCTAGAGTCAGGAATCAATTTCTAGAAAGATTTTTCTGAGGCCTGTAAATTTCTGGGGTTTATAAAATTTCTCATATGCTCTCTGATTAATCTTGAATGGGAAGCACTTAATTTATTCTCTTCTGCCTTGAATCTCTTTCCTGTGGCTTCTCAACTGATCCCTACTTCTCCTTCAGAGTGATTCTGAGGAGGAGTAATGAGGTAGATGACATAAAACGGGCTTAGAAAGCACCTAGCACTTTAGGGGGCAGGAGCCAAGATGGCGGAACAGCATGGAAGTTTTTTGTGTGTCTTGCATCTATGAAATACAGCCAGACCAACACTAAACCACCCTGCACACATAGAAAACCGATTGGAGGATTAACACAACAATCTGCACAACCTGAACCACAGAACTCAGCAAGTACGCAGCGCCAACAGGTGAATTTGGGGACTGAGAAGCCGTGAAAGGTAGGGAACCGCTTTTGCGGGCGGAGAGAGGACAGAGACTTGGGGGGGGGGAGAATACGGGAAAAGCACCCCTCCCCAAAAGCAGCTGGAGAGAAAGTGGAAAATTGGAAACAGCCTCAGGGACTGAACTAAAAAGGGAGAAAGGAGAAAGGAGAGGGTTTAAATTCCATTAAGACCGTAAACAAGGGGAGCGCAAAGGCTGCAATTCCGCAGCTCCATACCTGGCGGTGCTCTGGTGGAAGGGCGAATCCCCAGGAACAGAGTGGGGTCCGGGAGGTTCTTGGGCCACACGGGGAAAAGCGGTTCCACTGCTGGAAGGACATTTGCTAGAGACTGTTGAAGCCACCTGGTCCCAGCAGACCCCAGAAGGCAGCCACATTCGCTGGTGCTTGGGCAAGGTCGTTAAGGGTGAAGCCTGGTGCCAGATGTGTGTTGTGATCTTCCACAATCCCTGAAATGCTGCTGCTACACTGTCTCGCGCAGTTTTTCTGCGGCGGGCTGGCACCCGGACACAGACTCAGGGCACCGGCAGCAGCAGGATCCAGCAGGTGTTCCTGGGTGCAACCGATATTCGACCATTGCTCATTCGGCCACTGCTTGGTGAGACCCTCCCGCAGAGGGGCGGAACGGGTCAAAGCCACAGTCTGTCAGAAGTGAGGGGTCGGGGAAAACAGTCGCATCTGAGACAAAACTCGGGAGAGAGGTACTGCCTGGGTCCTGGTCTCGGAGAGTGAAAAAGCGGGGAGTGGACGAGAGCTGAAGACAGAGGACGGGTGCGCAATTGCTGATCTGGGAGAACAGACTGGGTAGAGGGCTGACGCCATTTTCACCGCTCTCGCACATGCGCATACACACCTATGAGCACCCACTCCAGTAGGCTAGCAGCGCCATCTAGTGGAGAGTGGAGCTGTTACACTGAGCCCCGCCCAACTGGGCCAACTTCCCTCTTCAACAACACAAGTCTCACTGCTGGTTTAATTTATGGACTATAAAGAGCTACATAGACTGATTCTAGGGGAAAACGAAGTAATTTCAGTCCTACGTCAATCTGTTAGCAGGTTCATCTATTCAAATTTCTCTTTTTTTCTTTTTTCTTTTTCTATTTTAAAATTCTTTTCTTTTTCTTGAATACAGAAAGAGAAAAATTTCATTTTTATTTTCAATTTTTATTACTTTTTATTATTTTATTATTTATTATATTATAATTATATATTATTATATTATT